>NW_006921771.1:5575126-5580897 GCF_000298275.1 Orycteropus afer afer
GGCACATAACAACAACAACAACAGCAATACTTACATATATGAATAAACAAATAACAGATAAATTCATTATAGGTTTGAAAAAATGAAATCTAAAATAAGTAAACACAGCAAAGTGATTTGGATGAAGAGTAAATTTTTAGAGAAATTTAACTTTAAAACAGTTGAAAGACTTAATCAGAGATGGAATATGAAAGGCAGTATTAATTAGATAGTATTAAGACATAGCAGATGTAATCACTGGTCACTGACATGGTTACAAAATCATTATCTTGAATGATTTAACTGTTTAATATGTCTTTTCAATAATATGGAACAAAATAATTTATAAAAAATACGACTTCATAGAACAGAGAATTATTAATCTTTGAAAGGTTGAAAAAAAAAAAAAATAGTTCACACTTTGACTCAGACTGCCTGGATTCAAATACTAGCTTTAATGTTAGTAGCCATGTCATTGTAATCAAGTTGGGCAGTCTCTATCAGCCTCATTTTTCTTGACTCTAAAATTAGAATAATAATAATGCCTATCTGATGGAATTATGTGGAAAATACATAAGGTAGTATATGAAAAGGGCATAGCACCTTGGACAGCCTCTATAATCATTAGATCTTGTTAGTAGTGACATAATATTGGCATTACCTCACAGGCCAATGCCAATAGGTCGGTGATGGCTTCCTAAAGACTGTGTGGTAAAGCATCTAGGCTGGGTAGGAAAAAAGTATCATGTCCTCCATGAATGCTACATGTAAGAAAGGAGGAGCACATGCAGATATTTGCAATTCCTGGACTGAACATAAAATTTCTCAAAATAGACATTACGCTTATTCATCTCTGTAACCCCAGCACCTGGCAAATGTTTGACACATAGTAGTCTGCCAATAAACCTTTGGTCAAGTGTTCAACTTTTTCATGGCTGGATAGTAGGTCTTCTCTGGCTATAATTCCATAGAAGCTATGGTGGTATAGTGCCTAAGGCATTTTACTGCTAACCAGAAGTTTGGAGGTTCAAACCTACCAGCTACTCATCAGAAGGAAGATTGGGCAATGTACTTCCTAAGTGATAGCACCTCAGAAACCCACGGAGGGGTCGTTGTGAGTTGAATTGACTCAATGGTAGTGAGTTTCTTTCTTCTTTTTTTTTTTTTGGTCATAATTCCAATTGATAGACCATTGCATTGATAGTGTTATGGTCCCATAGTAAATTTTGGAGCAAACTCTGATCTCAGTTAGGTGGGGATAGTATGTTAAGAATACATGTACTCCAACAAATATATTCCTTATCCCACAAATTCAATACACTCCAAGAGCAATTAAGACTAAATCAGAATTACCCACATAACACTACATTGATTTAGGTGCCTCTCTTTTCAGAAGTCTTTCTTTTCCTACTCCATTTCAAATTTCATATAAAAATTCTTTGAGGGTATTGTATTCTTGTAACAATAATCTGTCACTTATATTTCACAATTAAATACTGTAAAAAGCAACAATTATGCACTTAGTGAATTGCTTCTCTATGGCCTATGGAAGTAGCAATGTCTTTATCTATAATTAGCATACAGATGATATAAGACATGGAGAGCATTTCTATCTTTCAGAACTTCATCCAGCACCAAGGTAATAAATCAGAGCTTAGATTACCTTGATATTTATCTACAAACACAAATTCCAGATTGTTTGAAACATACAAGCAGTCCAGACTTACTAGTAGCAACATAGAAGAAAGAAAATTCCTAATAAGTTCTAGGAAAGGGAACAAGTGTTTTTAGACATCAAGTCATGTGCATTAAATAGAGGGCAAGGTAATTTGGGGTAACATTATGGCTTTGTAGGTGGGAATTGCTCTTGATGTTCTCAGAGAAGAATGGAATACCCATAAGCCAAGGGTACTTGCTTAGGAATCAACAAGTACAGCTGGTTACTTGTTCAGAATAGGACGGGTAGGGATGATCTGAAGGGCTAGACTGACTTGTGGCCCAACTACTGTACAGGATAGGAGTAGAATACAAGAGGAGGGTTGGGTGGGAGGATCCAGGATTACAGACTAGGTGTGTTAGACTGGGTTCTCTAGAGAAGCAAAACCAGTAAAGATTATAGAGAGAGAGAGAAAAAAAAAATTATCTTAGGAAAATGGCTCATACATTTATAGAAGCTGGCAGGTTCCAAGTTCTCGGATCAAACATCAAGCTGAAGGTTTTTCCCAACTCACACAACTTCAGGGGCTGACAAGCTAAAGGCTGGCAAGCAGTATACTGGCTGTTGACTCCAACAAATGACAAATACAAGAACTCCAGGCCAAATGGTGGATTGTTTGCTCACAGACAGTTGTAGGCAGCACAACAGGATCCCAATCCACAGAAGAGTGTCTCATTATCCCAGGATGTCCATAAATATATTGGAAGCAGGCCACACCCCTAGGGAATCTCCCTTTCAACAGATTGGCTGCTCAAAACATATACATCCAATCTCATCATGGGAATAACCCACATAATAACTGCTTAAGCCACTCAGAATTGTGGTCCTGCCAAGTTGACATACAACTCCAACTATCATACTAGGCAGATACACTATCCTGACCTTCTACAACAAAGACATGAAAATAAGTAAATAAATAAGTTAAAAAGTTATGGATGACAATCCTAGAGCTTCAAAGTAAAAGATAAAGATGTACATCAAATACCTATGAGAGAAAGAGACAACTAACACAGTGAACAAGGAGCAGTAAACTGACAAGTGGCACAATGTGGCCATTTTGAATCATGGCAAGCAGTGTTACTATCAGAGTAGGCACCAAATAACTGGCTTCCCTTGTCCAGGATTGCATCAGCATCCACATCAGTGGTCAGGTGAGCAGAGAGGTGTGTCTCCTCACTTATCTTGCACAACCTCCTGTGACCAGAAACACAGACCCCCATCTCCACCCACCCAGCTGTTAGTCACATTCTCCCCACTGCCAGTGATGTGTCACTTCCTCTTTTCTTTCTTTCTACTTTGTTCTTACTTCTTCCCCACCCATTTTGTTTAATTTTATTCTGCTCCTTTTTTTTTCTTCCCCCTCCCTTGCCATCTTTCTTATATTTTTGGATCCTAAAGAGCAGGCTTCCCTCCCCTCATAGTCCACACAGATAGCAGCACCTGCAACCCCCCTCCCCTCCCTGCTTAGAGATGTACATTCCCGTGGAGTGAGTGTTGTGTTCCTACACATCTGTGTTTGATGGCTGGCACTTTCACTGCTACTGTGTTGCTTTTAGTCTTACTCTTTTTTTTTTTTTCTTTACTCCATCTTCGTAGATCTCCCCTCTTCTACTCCTTGGTTTCCTCTTCTTTATTTTCCTTTTTTCCTGCTCTTCACCCACACCATTTCTTAAATTTTTTATCCCATGGAGTGGGTGCCCTCCTTCCCCTCTTCTCAGTCAGCAGCAGCCAATCCCACCCTCCCTTGGATGGTGGTGCACACTCCCTCAGAGTGAGTGCCACATTCCCACTGCAGTTGTGTTTGGTGGCTACCATTTGTGCCAGATTTTTTCATATTCTTTTTTCCTTTCTTCTCAGTTCTTCCCTCTTCCCCATCCCGTTATTTTCTTTTCTTTTTATTTTATTTCTTCCTTTTTCCCCCACCTTTTTTTTCCATCTTCTCCTTTTTTTGTTTTTTGACCCAGATGAGTCAGTGACTCAACCTCCACCACCTCCAAGTTCAGTTGCATTGTCCCTAACCTTCTGATTTGAGGGTGTGCACTCCCACCTAATGAGTGTCACATTTCTGCCTCACTCATGTTTGGTGTCTATCACTTGTGTCAGTACTGTGCCACAGATTTTTTTTGTTTGTTTGTTTTTCCTCTTATTATTTCTCTTTTTCTTTCTTCTGAGGTCACCCCTTTTCATCTTCCTTTTTTTTTTTTTTTTCTTTTCCTCTCCCTCTGCTCTTTTTGTTCTTTCTATATTTCCCTAGCAGTTGGGAGCCAGCAACCCTACCCAGTCAAAAGCACCACACTTGCCTTTCTATCCATTGGGCGAGTGACACTACTCACTCCAGTACCACTGGATTGATGACAGATGGGACCAACACCTTCTTAGCCTTCTTACAAGCTGCTATGCATGATCAGTGACCAGAAACTTGAGCCCAAACTCCCACCCACTATAAGATACACCCAGAGACAGGTGGTGAGTGCCAGAGTGCTGCAAAACTAGCAACCAGAGTACACACCTGCCTTGTTGTTACCCAGATATATTAAAACAAAGCAAACAAAGAAAGAGGGTGAAGAAAGCCAACATGTAATCAACAAATTAATACAATAACACCACAATGTCTCAGAGACAACAGACAACTTGAAATCACATGCAAAAAAGTTCAAGATGGCTCAATCATGTGATCAAAATACAGGGCCACAAAATTTTCTGGAAAATAAATGCTGGTTGTATTGCCAGATAAGGTATTTGAAAGAACTAAATTTATGTGCAATGAATTAAGAGCAAATTTAAGGAAAGCACATACAAACCACTTGTTTGTCAGTTTTCGTACTGTGGTGCCTTGCATGTTGCTGTGGGGCTGAAAACTATGCCACCAGTATTTCAAATACCAGCAGGATTACCCATGATGGACAGATTTCCATGGAGCTTCGAGACTAAGACAGACTTGGAAGAAGGAAGGGACCATCCAATTCTCAAAGTATTGGCCAGTGACAATCTTACAAATAGCAGTGAAACACTATCTGATATATTACTGGAAAATATTATGAATAGCCCTGAAACATTGTCTAATATAGTGACACAAGATGACACCTTGAGGTCAGAAGGCAGTCAAAATATGACTGGGGAAGAGCTGTCTGCCTCCTTAAAGTAGAGTCAATCTTAATGATACGGAAGGAGTAAAGCTTTCAGGACCTCCACTTGCTGATGTGGCACAACAGCAAGCAGACAATCATATGATCTACTATGCTGGGAATGACAAACTGAAGAGGACTGGTGTGGCATTCATTGTCATAAAAAATGTTTCAAGCTCTATCCTGAAGTACAATGCTGTAAGTGAGAGGATAATATCCATACACCTACAAGGAAGACAAGGTAATACTACTATCATTAAAATTTATGCACTAACCACCAAAGCCAAAGACAAGGAAACTGAAAATTTTTACCAACTTCTGCAATCTAAAATTGACCAAACACGCAATCATGATGTGCTGATTATTACTGGTGTTGGAATGCAAAGGTTGAAAACAAAGAATCACCAGTAGTTGGAAAATGTGACCTTGGTGATAGAAATGATGCCAGATGTTGCATAATGAAATTCTGCAAGACAAACAACTTATTCATTGCAAATACCTTTTTTTCAACAACATAAATGGAGGATATACATGTGGACCTCACCAGATGGAATATGCAGGAATCAGATTAACTACATCTGTTGAAAGAGGAGATGGAGAAGCTCGATAACTTCAGTCAAAATAAGACCAGGAGTTGACCATGGAACAGACCATAAATTGTTCATATGCAAGTTCAAATTAAAGTTGGAGACAATTAAAACAAGTCCATGAAGGCCAAAATATGCCCTTGATTATATCCCACCTGAATTTAGAGACTATCTGAAGAAGAGATTTGATACATTGAACACCAGTGAAAGAGAACCAGAAAAATTGTGGGCTGCCATCAAGAACATCATAGATGAAGAAAGCAGAAGGTACCCAGAGGGACCAAGTAGTTGAACCTGTGGGCTTGGGACCATAGTGGCAGGGGACATCAAGCTCAATTGGCATAACATACTATACAAAACATT
>NW_006921771.1:5612457-5613814 GCF_000298275.1 Orycteropus afer afer
ATTTATTTGCAAGACCGTGACTCAACCTCAGGAAAGATTCCTATTATTAGAGGGTCGCACATATCCGCCAATTTCAGGCACACTCAAAGACCCCACCTCTGAGGCCCCCACAGCGTCAAAGCATGGCTCCAAGGCAAAATTTGCGGGACCACATTCAGCTGTGGTTTCTTTGCTCTCCATGCCCCATCTGCCCACGGTGCTGACACAATCCTGCCAGACCGCTAATGGGCGGCTCTGGAGTTTGTCTGTGATACCGCCCACCTGCGACACCAAAGATGCGTGCAATTTCAGCTGTGTTGGAGTTGGGGGAGTACCTGTTAGTGACCTGCGGTTCCAATATCCATGGCAAAGAAAAGCACAGTGTCTCCCAGTCTGCCCCAAGCCTATTCTGTGATCCACTGGGAAGGGAGGGAGCTAGCCTTTCTGGTGCAAAAGTGAGCTCTCTGCCTGAATCTCAGCAGTGGTGCCTCTGCCCGACTGCACCCAGATGACCCAGACGACCCAAATTACTGACAAAATCAGCTATTGGAGGCAGGTCTCTGCCGCTGGCTGCTGGAATATTGTAGTGGTCACTGGTACGCTGCTATAAGTTGACTTCCTTCTTGGCTCGGGGATCTCAGGTGGCCACCCTCACCTGGCAGACAATGACTGCCCCAGGAAAGTTTGCAATGGTCTCTCTCGGGTGCCTGTCCATCCTCTGCCAGTAGCTCTTTCCTAAATAATCTCCTTGTGCCTTTCCTCTAATTCTGTTCTTCTGTGTTTGTTGCACTCTGATTCAGTGACCTGTTCAGAGCACCAAAGTTCCTAATTCAAACTGTCATACCTAATTTTCAAAGTCATTAGATGTCAGAGGGAAAACAAACATGCTGCTCACTGGCGAGACTCCATTTTTGTTGTTTCCAGTTTTTAATAATAGTTAACTAAATAAATATCTGTCTTATTTTTTTGTTTCCTTATATGTTTAAGACCGTAAGAGAGTTTATAATATTTTGACAAAAAATATTAAAGGTCATAGAATAATCTTAATTTTATCTATGAATTATTAAGATTGCTTTGCATGGACATTTTATGGTCCCACGTGTGCAAAGTGAAGACTTCTTTCTATAACTGAGAATGATGCCTGAGTTTAAGGAAAATTGATTTTTATACAATTGAGAGATTGAGTGTCAAACTACTTTGGAAATGATCTACATGTCTAAGTGCTAACATAAATGATTTCTTCCATGCTTTCAGATTTTAAAAATAAATATTTAAAAGAAAAAAGAACTAAATAATTATAGCATCTTTCTCTTGTGAACTGGTAAATTTTAGTGAAGTCCATCCTTCTTCATTTTAATACATGCATATATATATATAT
>NW_006921771.1:5614299-5621148 GCF_000298275.1 Orycteropus afer afer
ACCCACCAGCCACTCCTCAGAAGGAAGATGGGGCAATCTACCTCCATAGTGATACTGCCTTGGAAACCCAAGGAGGGGTCGCTATGAGTCACGTCCAACTCGACAGCACATAACAACAACAACAACATAGTGCAAAAGAGAAGGAACTCTGGTGGTATAGTGGTCAAAGCATTTGGCTGCTAACCAAAAGGTCAGTGGTTCAAACCTGTGAGCCACTTTACAGAAGAAAGTTGAAATAATCTGCTTCCATAAAGATTTACACCCTTGAAAACCCAATGGAGGTTGCTCTGGGTCAGAATTGACTCAATGGCAGTGTCTTTAGTTTTGGTTTTTGAGTGCAAAGGATGTTTGCCCAATGTGTTAATAGGTGAGAAAATAAATGAATGAAGTTGCAAGTGCTGCTGGCCTTTAGTACTAGAAGACTGCACATCACCCACATGTTGCACATTTGTTAGCTAATCAGGGGCCAGCTTTGATGAACTAGTCTGAGAGGACCCTGAAGAGCTTTAGTGGCAAAAGGCCCATGATTTCCATCTTCCTTATCCTTGAGTTAGGGGATAAATAGCAGAAAGACCATGCATATCACTTCCTATGGAATCCTTTCTTCCCTTTCCACATGCTTTAATACAGTCTCAGAAAGGAAATATAATGTATTTTATCACATGTGATTATTAAGGTTTTGTGTCAGCTTGGTCGAGCCATGATTCTCAGTGGCTTCGTGCTTATGATCTAGACGTTCCCCATGATGATAGTTGATATACTATAATCACCTCCAGAATGAGATCTGTTATGAGCAGCCAATAAATTCAAAGTAAGTTTTTTCAGGGATATATACTATTTCCAAAATATATGGACATTCTGGCAAGACTCTCTAGCTTTTCCCTCACTCTGATCTGGATCCTGAATCTGGCTTATCAACATCTGACCTCCAGGTCTTTGGACTTGAGCCAGTGGCCTGCCTTATTGCCTGCTGCTCTTGGGATTCATTAGCCTCCATAGCCTCTGAGCCAAAGACTTGCCATCTGAACTACAGATCTTGGGTTCATCAGCCCCTGTGCTGTGTGAATCAGAAGAAGCCTTCAGCCTGATGTCTTACCCATAGACATGGGACTTTCCACCTTCTACAACCTTGTGATAAATCTCTCTATACCTATATACACATATACAAGCCTCACTGGTTTTGCTTCTTTAAAGAACCCAGCCTAAGATGTTTGGTACTGAGTGGTTCTAGAGAAACAAAATCTTAAGCATGAATTTTCTAAATTGGTTCTAAAGTCTGACTAGTCTTCAATGTGCTGATGACTCTGCCTTCATTAGTAAAGAGAGTACTACCAATCCATAATAAAATATTGTCTGATATAGTGCCAGAAGATGAGCCCCTCAGGTTGGAAGACACTCAGAATATGACAGGGTAAAATCTACCTCCTCAAAATAGAGTTGACCTGACTACTAAGGGGAAATCAGACTGATATTATACAATGGAAGTAAAGAAGATTATGTCTGGAGTATGTCTTAATATTTTCATGCCCTGTGATTAAAGTCAATGAAAAAAAACTACAGCAACCTAATTCTGACATGACCCTTCAGAAATGAAGTTTTGGGTCACCCTATCAGGCAAAGAACCATGGCCAGCTAAGGGCAAAAGGAATTCAGAATGTATGGGGAAGAAGGAAGGTCTAAAATACAAGCCACAACCACATGACCAGTTGCAGAAACAAAGACTGTGATTGTTATGTGTATTATTTCCTTATATGTGTGCATGACATATTTTTGTTTTCTTCACTTATAAAATATAATATGTAAATGAGGTTAATTTGTTTTCAGTTGTACACATGTTAGTTGTATCATGTTAGGTGCAAATATGATTTTACAAGTGTCTTTATTTAAAGATTATGTATGGTTTAAGGAGATGTGTACAGGTGCCAAGTCGTCAAGGGGTGGACTGTGATGGTAAACGATGTATGTCAACTTGGTTGGGCCATTATTCTCAGTGGTTTGGCAGTTATGATTTAGTTATTTCCCACGATGAGATATGACATAATGTAGTCACTTTTATTATGAGATTTGCTATGAGAAGATCAGTTGAAAGGGGGTTTCTTCATGGGTACAGACTTTTTCCAATATATATGGACATTCTGGCAAAGTTCTCTAGTGTTTTGCTCAATCTGGATCTTGAATATGGCTCATCATTTGACCTCCAGTTCTTTGCTCTTGAGCCAATGTTCTGCTGCCATGTTGCCTGCTGATCTTGGAATTCATTATCCATTTTGGCCTGTGAGCCAAAAGCCTGCCACCTTACCTGCCAATCTTGGGTTTATCAACCACCACAGCCCATTAGACATCAACCATCTAACCTGCTGTGTTGGTTATCTAGTGCTGCTCTAATAGAAAATATCACAAATGGGCCATTTTAACAAACAAGGATTTATTCTCTTACAATTTAGGAGGCTAGAGTTCAAAGTGCCAGATCTAGGGGCTAGATGAAATCCCCTTGACCTTTGGCAGGCCTCATTCCCCTGCCCCTTGGGCATGGCAGCTCTTACCCCTCACTTTTGAGCAGTGGCTATGGCCGCATCCCACTGGCCCTCCTGAAGGGCAGCAGCACCCTCCAGGACCAAGTTGGTGAAGATATGACTCTTTGAAACCTAGAAGGATATGGTAGTTCCACCCCCAGAGGCCATGGTTCAGGCAACTCTGGTTCCCATTTCCTTCATCTCTCAGCTTCTGCCAATTAATGCCTAAAGGCAACCCATTCTGCCAAGAAGCTTCCTGCCCAAAGGCATTCAGCTTTCTGCTCCATGGGCTGACAGTCCTGCTACTGCATCTCATGCCAGTCTCTTCTACCAATTAGTGCCCAAATGTAACCCAGTCCACCAAGAAGCCTCTTCCCAAAGCCATTCAGCTTTCTCCTTAGTGGGCTGGTAAGCCTATCATTCTGTCTCATGCTGGTCTCTCAGCTCTGCTGGTCTCTCTATCAGTCTCTGAGCAGGGATCTCATGTTCAAGGATGCACTCCGCTTCTATTTCCACATTTTAGGTATCTATTAGAGAAACACCCCACTATCTTAGTACCAAATTCTGTTTTGATCCTCTAATACTGTTCTAACAGTGGGTGGCTTTAACAAAGAAGGTTTTACTCTCTTACAGTTTAGGAGGCTAGAAACCTGACCTCTAAGTATCAGCTCTAGGGTCTGGGTGAATGCCCCTTGGCCTTAGGCTTCAGCTCAGCCTCTTGCTTCTGGCCCCCTGAAACTGGAGGCTTCTCTTAATTCAGACAGCTGCTGATTGCTGAGGCTGACAAATCTAAGGTTGACAAGTAAAATGGCACAGTTGCAAGATTATTAAGCAACATGGCAAGCCACCAGTTGAAGTCCAGAAGCAGTCCCAAGATCAACAGGCAACATGGCAGGCTAATGAATGAAGACTTAGCTACATGCAGGGTCCAAGTGTGCCAAAAAGCTCAGAGATTTTTTTCAAAGCTTCTTCTTTTATACTGGAAGCAGATCACATCCCTAAGGTAGCTACTCAGCTGCTCACAGCAGATTCCACCATAGAGATGATTACCATTCTCATCATGGAGAATCACTATATCCAGCTGCCCAGCCACTCTAAACCAGGCTTAGCCAAGCTGACACATAACCTTAACTACCACATTTACCGATCTTGGTTTCATCAGTCCTGATACTATGGGAGTCAGGAGAACCCTCCAGCTTCACATCTGTGCCACAGACTTGGGATTTGCTGGCCTCTACAACCTCATAAGTCACTTCCTTAAGATCTCTCTATATATGTATATACATACAAAAGCTTCACTGGTTTTGCTTCTCTAGAGAATACAGCCTAAGATATTACTCTTATTCAATGACCCCATCACAGCCAAGTATAATTTTCCTTGATTGATCATTGTAAATGCAAAGATTAATTTCCGAGATCTTTGTGAACATAGCTGTCAACTGCCTTATCAGAGGGGGCAAAGAATAGGTAGCGCAGGTCAAGGAGTTGTTTTTCATAGTACAAGTAAGAGCATGACTGAACAGTAGTCTGGGGTGTGGATGATAGAGGAAAGCATGTAGAGCATGATTAAGGAAAGTGAAGAGAGAATAGCAAAACCCAGCTATTTACTTTCTAAAGCTTCTGAACTGAACTGAAAGCTACTGATGGAGTCTGTGAGTTCAGCTCATTCCAGCAGTGTTGAGTCTACGATGAAGACTGGTCATATTCTAAATTCCTAACTTCGACCTGTACTAGTAGCTGAAAAAAACAGGCTCAAACAAAACAAAACTGTGAGGACCAGGCAATTTCACCTAAGATTTCTATGGGTTGGAGCTGACTCAACAGCACCTAACAATAACAACAATCTATGGTAACCAGTTGCCATCAAGTTGATTCTGACTCATAGTGACTCCAGGTCTGTCAGAGTAGAACCGTGTCCCATAAGGCTTACAATGGTTGATTTTCAGAAGTAGATCACCAGGTCTCCCTCTACAGTGCCTCTGGAAGAACTTGGACCTCCAGCCTTTTGATTAAAAGCTAAGCACCTTAACTGTTTGCATGCCCAGATCTTATTACGGCTTTCCAGCAAAGTGCCACATTCCACAGGTGAGGAGACCGCAATCAAATGTTTCACTGACATTGAATATGTGACTTTGAAAGAGTGGTTTTCCACTTAAACTGCATATTGAAATCCCCTGGGGATTTTAAAAACCAGTGATGCCTGGGTCCCAGTCTCCAGAATTTTTTTTTTTTTTTAAATTTAATTGGGCTTGTGTGCAGCATAGGCATTAAGATTTTAAAGCCTTTCTCATGTTTTTCTGCTTGCAAACAAGATTAACAAAACAGGTGTAGAATCTCTCATCTGGGCTGCAGATCATCTGCCTGCAAGCCAGAGGTTTCCATGGGAGCAGAATAAGATAGGGCACCAGTGAATATGTTCTTGTCTACATAGAGATTTCTGTGGTTCTGCAGGTCACTTCTTTAAATGGTGACTGGAATTTGAGGACAGACTTCCACCCTAGCATACCTGCAGTTTCCCAGCAACATAAAACATCACAAATTTGAACCAAAACTTTTAGAGCTAATCAGAGTTTTTCCATCGTCCTGCCAATAGGTAGAATTAGTGGACCAAAGATGAGTCCCTCTTAATTGGCTATGTGATTCTTGGATAATTTTAATAAACTGAAATTAAACCCATAACCATTCATGACAATTTGTATTTTGCCCTTAATTCAGGTTGGCCTAGAAAACATATTACCTTTTTCCTTATATCCATGCCAACTACATTCATCTGATTTTCAGAGGCAGGAGAAAGACAATACCTGTTGTCATCAAGTCGATTTTGACTCATGGAGACTACAGATGTTACAGAATAGAACTACTCCATAGGATTTTCTTGGCTGTAATCTTTATGGAAGAAGTTCACAACACCTTTTTCCACAGAGCTGCTGAGTGGTTTGAACCACCAAACTTTACATTAGCAGCAGATCACAAAGTGCTTACACCACCTAGGCTCCTAAGAGTAGGACACAAAGTCCAAACATTCATTTAACAAAGGCACATCTTTCCCTCTGGTGCCCTTGTGAATATGTGACTGATAAATTTATCACTCATGTAACATGAATGTTCTTTGTTGACTTTTCCAGAGTCTCAGATTTAATCATGGTAAAACCAACAAAGGGATTATAGACTTATCAGGAGTTTGTTTTGCAAGACTGCCACATAGCTGCTGCCAGAAAGAGTATCCTGTTTTCCCATTATGCTGAGTTCAAAGATCCCATGAATTAAATTTGAACTCTTCAGTTATGCGGAAATAAAACAGACTTCTTTGTGAGCTTGGGAATTTTATTTTCTTTTATGAAAAATAATGTTCTAATATTAAACAATGTTGACAACCATAACTCAGAATCTAGATATGATAGGAGGGAAAATTCTAAACTTCCTCCAGGGGGAAAAAAAAGGCACTATATATTAAAAATAATAATAATAATAATACTTTTTTGCTATTTTCTGTACTGTAGCCATGGCATATATTTAATACTCAATAATGCCTGAAGAGTTTTCTCGTTGGCAAACTAGGGAGGATACTGTACTCCTGTTGTATATCATCTGACCTCTACGCATTATTGTTTTACTGATAGATCTGACTCAAGCCACATCTCCTCAAGATGACTTTATGATGGTGCATGGATAAGTGATTAACTGTTGTCAGCAGAAGAGGGTTGTGGAATCAATTCTTGTGAAAGACATTGGTAACCCCATTCCACACTTCATTTTTGTTCCCTTATTGTGGTTAAAAGGGAACATGATGGATCCTCTGGCTGTTACCTTCACATAATTAATGGCAGATTTCATTTTCCAAAATGGCTACAGCAGTATCTCCTATCCTTTCTGCTCTTCTCTGTGGCCTCACTTATTTCCCACCAACAGGGAAGTCTAACTGCCCTTGGTTTGATCAGGGCAGGTTTTATGGCAGCTTTCACCAGTAGAGTATGACAGAAGGGATGCCATATTTCTTAGGCTGAGTCAAAAAAATGCAAGTAATCTTTTCTTATTCAATGAGTACTTACACTTGGAGCATGGAGCTACTGTGTAAGAAGTCCAATTACCTGGAGGTTGCTCATAAGGAAGTCAAACCACATGCAAAGGCCAGTAAGTGCTGCATTGGATGGCCCCAATTGTGCTCCCAGCCACCCAAATCCAAGTCAATATCAATTGTGCAACAGTGCAAGTCCTATGACTGAGTCATCATGAATGTCCAAAACAGTCAAGCCTTCAAATGGTGGCAGCCCCACCTGACTTCTGACTCCAACTATTTGATAGACCCAAGCCAGAACTGACCAGTCAAGTTCTTCCC
>NW_006921771.1:5623649-5631014 GCF_000298275.1 Orycteropus afer afer
GAGTTCCAATGCTGCTTCTTCCTCAGGGATGTGTTCTGGGTGTGTATCCTGCTCCTTTGTTTCTACCACTTTATCTTGCTTCTTTGTGTGGACTATGATGTCTGTTGTCTCTGAGATATTGTGATGTTGTTGTATTTAGATCTCCATTAACTGTTTGTGAAGAGCAGCCAAGGGTGAGTCAGGCTCTTTTTGGTGGTTGTTTATCGTTGGCCCATTGGCGGAGAAGGAAGTAGTGGCTCTCACTCAGTAAGTGAAGCTGCAGAAGATGTGGGTGTAGTTGTGTCATATGGGGAATGTTGCTGTCTTCCACTCAGTTAGACAAAAATAACAATTGAATAACCATCAAAAAAGTAAAAGCAAATGGACAAAAAATGCACCATTTAATCACCCAAAGAAGAAAAAAGGGGAAAAGAAGAAGAAGAAGAAGAAGAAGAAGAAGAAGAAGAAGAAGAAGAAGAAGAAGAAAACACCCCTGCAATATGTGGGGAGAGAGCAATAAGAAAAAAAAGGTAGAGAAGGAGAATAATGAAACAAAGAATAGGAAAAACACAAAAAGAAAAACAAGGAATGGGGTTAACCCTGAGAAAGAAAAAAAAAAAAAAATTGCAACCAGGAACAGGGAAAAGAAAAAAGCTAAAAATTAGAACCTGGGAGGGGAAGAATAAAGAACAATGGTAAAAAGGACAAAAGTAATAATAATAGTAGTAGTTTTAAAATAGACAAAAACAAATGAACTAAAAACAGAAAACAGAAAAAAAAATCAGGACAGGGCGGGGCAGAGCACCCAGTCTCTGTCTAAGCACACAGACTGGGATGGAATTCCTGCCGGCCCAGAAAGTGGGTAGGAGTGATGGATGGTCTCACCTTTGTTCACCAAGAGGGTGTGGGGTTTAAGAGTAACAAGGGGAATGTTGCACCTTTCCAGTTGACCGTGCCCAGAATGTCCTTGAGGTTCCTGGCAAGTGGAGCCTGTTCTTAAGTCCCAGGATCTGGGAGAACACTGTTGCTTTAAATATCCAAAACAGTCAAGCTGCTTGTAAACATTTAAAACGGCTGTACCCTCCAGACAGACAAAAGTCCACAGCTCAGCCCACCTTCCTCTTCACTGCTTCCTCTCTTATTCCCCAGCCTCCAGAGCAGTCTTCTGTGCAGTCCCTGGCTAGCAGGGCTTATTTTTAGGTTAATTCTTAGGTCCTACCACCACTCGGCAATATCCAAGCTGTCTGTGCCATCGGGATCACTGCCAGATCGCAGCTCCATATATCTCCTTTTTTGGTGTTTTCATGCAAATTCTTCTGTTAGTTGGAGTTCATTCCACCTCTATATCCTTCCCTTCAAGGATCAGAGTTTCAGAATTATCTTCTGTATCTGTGTTAATTGGTTCCCCTTTTCTTTGTTGAAAAGTATCTGTGCAGTCTTTCTGCCTGTTCCACCATCTTATCAGAACTCTTCGAGCATTATGGTCTTTTAAGAACTATCTATATGGGATCAAATTGACAACAGTAACTTGAAATATTAGATAGGAACCTTAACCAAAAAAAAAAGGAAAAACAACTCACTGCTCTTGAGTCAGTCCTGACTCATAGCACCCCTCTTTGGGTTTCCAAGGCAGTATCACTATGGAAGTAGATTGCCCAATCTTCCTTCTGAGGAGTGGCTGGTGGGTTTGAACCACCAGTCTTCTAGTTATCAGTCAAATGTCTTAGGCACTGTGCCACCAGCGCTCCAAATAGGAACTTAGGGGGCAGTGAATTTATGTTAATAGTGGTGGTGGGGGAAGACAACTCAGAAAAGGAAAGTGAGAATGGTGTACAACTCAAAGAATGTAATCAATGTTACTAAATGGTACATGTGGAAACTTGAATTGGTACATTTTTGGCTGTATATATTTTCAACAACAACAAAATAAGTATTATTTAAACAATTTATAAAGAAAAAAAATATTCCTTAAAAAGAAAAAAATAATAATGCCCTGTGGATCACAATGTTCTGATTCACAACTAATCATGGGGATGGTGCAGCATGGGGCAGCATTTGATTCCATTATGCATGAGTTGGAGGTAGCAACAACAAGAGCACCTTTTAGATCTGAGCTGTGGTCTCTCGGCAGAAAGACTATACCAACGTTTGAAGCACAATACACTTAAGAAAACCCTGTGTATAGGCATTGTTCTTGAAGTCACATTTCTACTCAGATCACAGTGATCAGACCCTTTCATTTCTTGTCATCAGCAATTTCAGTGCTGAGATTTTCATTTTGGAGATAACATTAACTACAGCAACCTTTAAATCTCTGAACACATGTGTCCTTGCCTTTTTAAATGGCTGTGTTAGCTCAGCTTCCCCATCCCATTCAGTTTTCCTGTCCTCCTGCCACATTCCACTCCCCAATCCCATGAGAGATGAGCTGTGCCTGCCAAAACAGTCTTGAATCACCTTTGAAAAGTAAACATGTAGGAAGATGTTTTCCCTGTCCCAGCCCCTGCCCTATAGGATAATGTCACCAGTGACTCTGGGTAAGTTAGCCAAAGGCAGGGTCTGTCCTACCTGACTCCTGCCAGAAGCAGCTGCCTTTGAAAACAGAAAAAATAGCTTTCTCTGTTGGGAAGAATCAACAGGACCCTTGGCACTGAGCAGACCTCACACTTTCCTCATGCCACTTGTTTACAGGAGGCACAGAGTAGGGAAAATGAGGTCAAGTAGCCACTTGCCTGTTTTCCTCTTTACTGGGCCCAAGTGATCTATGAGAATACTTTAGACTCACGTACTGACTCAGTGTCTGACATGTGACTTCAGAGCAAGGTCAACTGAAACCCTCTGTTACACCTTCTGTGAGTGGTAAACTTAAATGTCTAAAAAGAAATAGATTTTCATATGCAAAGTAAGAGAGGTATTCTATACAGGCACAGGTTCTATTATTCAGAGGGCATGTTTTGCATTTCACTTTGACCAAGCAGTCAGAAGCCCAAATTTACTCTCTGGTCTCTTATTTAATTCTTTTAGTATCCCCACTTTATAGATGAAGCAAATTGAGACTCAGAGAGGTTTAGTGACTAATTTCAGGTTCCAGAGCTAATAAATATATGTAACGCAGGATTCCAAGCTAAGATTTCTGTCTCTTTTTACCCATTTGTAGTCTTTTTCAGATGTATACTTCACCAAAACATTTTTAGACACTTCAAGAAGATGGAAACGTTCTGCCATTAAGAAAGACTGAAACTCTGTTAGGAAAACCAGACATTTATTTATGAAATTCTAGCAAATTATCTATTTCTGGCAGACACTGATAGATCATAATTGGCAAGAGAAATCTAAACAAGTCTTTCTTAATTATTTTACAAAGACTTGCTTTCTGTTAGTTCAATTTAAGTATTAATGTGTATATTGGGTGTGTTTTTTGTGTGTATTAAAGATGTCCATGGGTAGGGAAATAAGTTTTAATACAGAGCTGGGTAAGGCCTAAGAATAAGTACTTTATATACAACAGAACAACGAGAGTGTTCTGTAGCTTTTGAAAAACATTGTGGCCAAACAAAATGTTCTGCCAGGGTCAGTGTGGGCTAGCTCTCTATCATCTCAATATGAACAGTTTATATTTTCAGGTTCTATTGGCCTTCAAGGCCCAACCTAATATACTATGTTCTATGTACTTGGGTTACCTGACAAGATCAACAGTTCCATTTGGGGAGCTGAGAAAGGAGGAGCTAATTTTTAGTTCTTTTCATAGAACTTACCTTTTCCAGAAAATCTTTAGTCTTGAACAAGCATCTCTAAAGGAGAAGTTTTAGTATTTTTAAAAGCATTTTTATTTCCCAGTAAGAAGGTTTTGTTAGGATCATGTAATTATAATTACCATTATCCAATGCATGGGTACAACACAGATATTATTTCACTTAATGTCTAAGGAAGGCTCATGACAAAGGCCAACATTTGTCATATTTCCAGAGGAAGAAACTGAGATTCAAAGATTTTGAATAATATATCCCAAAAGGCCCTATGGAAAGTGATGGAGCTATGACTCAGACTCAAGTCTTTCTTACGACTCTGCTATACTACCTTCCTGCTTGACATTAGGGAAAGGATAAATTATCCACATGGGATAGAGGGACATAGACACTAAACAACCAAGCACCAAACTGTAAGCAGCCAGCCTTCTAAATTAGAGGACAACTTTAATCTTGATCCTCTACTTTGAGGGAAAGTCTCTCCTGTAAGTAGAAGCTGTATTTTTCCATTTTTCTGGTGCATTAAAAAATAAAAATATATTACAATTTAATTGCCTTATGTAAAACATTATTTGTTTCATCTCCTAGGGTCATGAAAAAAATAAGTCACAAAATTAGATCCAAATCATTTATATGCAAACTCTTCTGGGCTGATCAGGAAAAGATTATTTGTTTCCTAAAGAAAAATTACGTGGAAGTTCAAATATGTCTACAAATGGAAATCTCTACAGAAACTTTGCTGCTAGGACCAGTGACACTAATTGCTCTAAGTCACAGGGTCTTCATAGGAAGTTCATTCTGATGTTCTTAAAAAGTTCAAAAAAGGTACCCAAAATTGTGAAATTACTATTAGATTTGTCTATTTAGCCTTATCAATGATAAGATCAAGACACAAAGATGATAAGTTACAGATAGGAGAAGTTATTTGCAATGCATACAGGAATAAAAAAAGTCATATCCAGAATATGCAAAGAACACCTTTAAATTAATAAGAAAAATACAACAATCTAATAGAAATATGAACGTAAATATGACAGAATAAGAAAAACAAATAGCTTATGAATGTCAAGCTTTTTTTAAAATCCACTGAACCTCACTAATCAAAAATAGACATTTTAGAATCATGAGCTACTAGGAAGTAACCATAAAGTTAGCAAAAATCAAAAGTCAAATGATACCAAATGATGGAGAATATGGAAAAATTAAACTATTGATATATAAATTGGCCCAATCAGGTAGAAGAGAAATTTGGCTGCATTTACTAAAATTGGATAACAACTTCATTTCAAGGATTATCCCCTAGAAAAATCCTTGACGTTTACATAATGAGACACATACAAAAATTACCAGCATTGACATAGCAAAACATTTGTGGGAAATTAGTCTAAAATATCTAAACATACTATACTCATAGAATGAATATTCACTATTTAGCAGTGAAAACAAATGAACTACAGCTGTGCACATTAACATGAAGCAATATCATGGGCAAAATGTGAAGCAAAGAAGAGAAATATCAGAAGAATATATTAATATGAGTCCATTTATGTAAAATTCAGAAGTGTAAAAAAATTGAGCAATATAGATTGTATTGATAAGAATATATGTGGAAAGTTTTAGAGAATTTCAAAATAGTGAATACCCCCAAATTCAGGACACTGATTGCCTCTGGGGCACACCGGCAGCTTAAGAGGAATTTGTCAAACTGGGAGATGGGCAAGCTGTTTCTCTTTTACTATTTACATCTTCTCCAGTTTTGAAATATTTCATGATTTTCTTAAGTGCCCTAAAAACAAACACACCCTTTACAAATGTGCAATGCAAAAGACCTTTGCAATAGAGTGACTTCTTTTGACCAAGGCTGATTACCTCCTGAGAATTTACACCAAAGATTAAACACTGACGATAACTCAGAAGACCCTATTCTGGAAGAATGGAAAGGTGTCCAATTTTACCACCTATCTCCCTTTTCAACAACATCCAGAAAACCACTAATATGGACGCCATACCCTTACTTTCAGCTTGGCAGTCAGTATGAAAGGTGCACTGACTTTTAAGAGAGACACTTGGGTTTGAATCCTACTCTTGTCACTTTCTTGCCTCAGTTTCTTCAGCTCTAATATGAAACTAATAATACAAACCTAGCTCTCAATTTTTATAAGCATGAAATCAGTTACCTTGTGCAAACTGCCTGGCAAGTAGTAAGTAACCATAAATAATGTCATTATGATTTATTCAAATCACTAGTCTAGGAAAGCTCTTTGGATTCTCTTTCTTTCTCCCAGATAACTGCCATTTTCAAATAGGCCATGTAACTAAATATTTTCAGTCAAATTCCTCTCCTGAGGCTCATGGTGACTTTCATCCTAACTTACTATTATGATAGTCAAATTTCTAGTTAATTCTGAAAAGAAAGAAAGAAAGAAAAAATTGCTCTACTTACTTTTCTTTTTTCCTTGGAAGCACTAGTTTAGGTCAGGAGACCATTACCTCAGAGTGCTCAGACATTATTAAAACAAATTACTCCAGGTCAGTATAAGGGGAGCCCTAACACTCATATTGGCAAAGGAGGCAGGGAGGCCTCCTGGGAAAGAGTGAAAGAAGGGTTCTCTTGTTGGCTCACACATGACATTATTTAGAAATAGTTTGTTTTGCTAATATGACCAGCTGACCCCCAGCCGTATAAAAACACACCATGCTGATTTGCTTGACAAGTATCCTACAACCAGGCAGTTGAACCATACAGAAGGGCACATGTATAGTTGAGGATAAAACTTATTTAAGGAGTGCAGTGTCTGCTGATGAAAAGTCTTCCTTGGGCATGCTTTTAGGCCAATGTCAGTGAGAAAAGCACTTGCCTGAATCAAAATTGTAGGTCTGAATTTTTTATTCCACCACTTCCTGGTTATGTGGTATGAGGAGACCTTTTAATTTCCAGATCTCTGTTTCTTCATTTGTAAAGAAGTGATCAAAATATACATCACACAGAGCTTTGATGTGATTCAATTCTGATTAATATTATGAGAGAATCTTAAACACAGCCTGATACCTAGTAAGCATTTGACAAACATGAAGTAAAATATTAACTGAATCAATATATGAACCCAGACACATGTCCCAAAATATCTGATCATTGTATCAAGATGTTAGAGATCAAAATGGAGTGGAAAAAGTGTTGGACTTTGAGTCAAAGGAAAAACCTAAATTACATTTCCTATTTGCTCGATGGCTTTGAAAAAATTATTCAACCTATCTTAGTCTTATATTCTATTTTTTTAAAAGTTTTTATTGTTATTTTGAGGAAATTTTACATGGCATATTTCTTTTACATTCAACAGTTCATATACACATCATGTTTTGTGATACTGGTTACATTCCCCACCTTGTAACATCTCACCTCCCACTTCCTCCCTGTGGTTACCCCTTCTTGCCTATAAATTCCTGCCTCCCTACCTTTCTCCCTTTATAAATGATGCCCTTCTGATCTTCCACGGTTGATTGTTCTAAGGAGTGCCTCCCTGGTATAGGTGTTCAGCTCATAGCCTTGTCTATTGTTTGGCTAAGAGTTAAGCCATGGGAGTGAATTCAATTCCAGGTCTAAAGGGTGACTTGGGGCCATAGTATCAAGGGTTTCACCAGT
>NW_006921771.1:5631114-5631670 GCF_000298275.1 Orycteropus afer afer
AACAGCCCAATGGTCTGAATAAGCAGTCACATCATTCTGTAATACAATGAAAATTGCATTTACCAGAACTCTCCTATGAGAGATTGCTCTATATGTTAGGAAAAATACACTTTGATAAACTGTTTGGGAGTGAGATGAGAATAGCACAGAGTGAAATGATCAAGTCCATGTTTGAGTAATAATAGATAGCTGCTACACTTTCATCTAAGATGGGAAGGTAGTTGTATAGACTATACCCATTACCATTGAGTTGATTCTGACTTAGGTGGTGCAATGGTTAAGTGCTCAGCTTCTTACCAAAAGGTTGGTGGTTTTAACTCAACCAGCCACTCCATAGGAGTCTGTTCCATAAAGACTTACAGCCTTGGAAACTCTATGGGCCATTCCACTCTGTCTTATAAGGTTTCTGTGGTTCTGTAGTCTATGTTGTTGTTGTTGTTATGTGCCGTCGAGTTGGCCCTGACTCATAGCGTCCCCTCCTTGGGTTTCCGAGGCAGTATCACTACGGAAGTAGGATTGCCCAACCTTCCTTCCGAGGAGTGGCTGGTGGGTTTGA
>NW_006921771.1:5655785-5665037 GCF_000298275.1 Orycteropus afer afer
TTAATTGGTTTCCCTTTTCTTTGTTGAAGAGGGTCTGTGCAATCCTTCTGCCTAGTCCGCCATCTTGCCCCGCCTCCGCAAGGTCTATTCCCTTTCTCTTCACCTGAATTAATACAAGAAGCTCTGGTGGCATAGTCCCTCAGGCATTTGACTGCTAATCAGAAGGTTGGTGGTTCAAACCCATCAGCCACTCTGTAAAAGGAAGACTGTAGAATGACCAGACTTTGTCTCACCTACTGTGGTACACAATTTACTTGTGTAAAGATTTACCACCTTGGCAGCATAAAGAGGGTGACTATGTGTTGGAATCAACTTGATAGCAATGAGTTTGGGTTCTTTGGGTTTTTTAATCTAGTTAGTAATTTTTCCTTCCTTCTTTTTCCATCCCTGATAATCATCAAAGAATATTTCTTTCTGTATGCAAACAGAAAATATTTCTTTGACTTTTTTTCTAATATTGGGCTTATGCAGTATATGGTTTTTTTTGATTGACTTATTTCACTCCACATAATGTTCTCTATGCTCAGCATTTCTCAAGTTGAAAGAAGTGAAGAAAAAAATTCAAGTCTCAAATTGCAATATTGAAGGATTCTATGGGGAAAAAAAATTGAATGATGCAAAAGCATCAAAAAACATGGAAGGGATACACAGTCACTGTACCATAAAGAATTAGTCAATGTTCAATCATATTAGTAGGTAGCACATGATCAAGCACCAATGGTATTGAGGGAAGATGTCTAAACTGCACTGAAGGAATTGGTTAAAAAAAAAGAAAAAAAAGGCTTCAGGAATTGACGGAATACTCATTGAGATGTTTCAACAAATCTTTGAGATGCAGCATTCGAGGCACTTACTCGTTTATGCAAGAAATTTGGAAGACAGCATATGGCCAACTGACTTGAAGAGATCCATATTGTACCCATTCAAAAGAAAGGTGATCCAACAGAATGTGCAAATTATAGAACAATATCATTAATATCACATACAAGTAAAATTTTGCTGAAGATAATTCAAAAGCAACAGTATATTGACAAGAAACTTCCAGAAATTCAAGCTGGATTCAAAAGAGGATGTGGAACAAGTAATACCATTGCTAATGTCAGATGAATCTTGGCTGAAAGCAAAAAATACCAGAAAGATGTTCACCTGTGTTTTTTTTTTTTTTGACTGTGCAAAGGCATTTGACTGTATGGATCATAACAAATTATAGATGACATTGCAAACAATGGAAATTCCAGAACACTTAATTGTGCTTATGAGGGACCTGTACATAGATTAAGAGGCTGTCATTTGAACAGAACAAGGGGATATTGAATGTTTTAAAATCAGGAAGGGTGTGTGTCAGGGTTGCATCTTTTCACCATATTTTTTTCAATCTGTACACTGAGCAAAAAATTTGAGAAGTCAGACTATATGAAGAAGAACACGGCATCAGGATCAGAGGAAGACTGATTAACAGCCTGCATTATGAAGATGACACAACCTTTCTTGCAGAAAGTGAAGATGACACAACCTTTCTTTCAGAAAGTGAAGATGACTTGAAGCACTTACTGGTGAAGATCAAAGACAAGTCCTCAGTATGGATTGCACCTCAACATAAAGAAACAACATAAAGAAAAGAAAAATCCTCACAATTGGACCAATAAGCCACATCACAATAAATGGAGAAAAGATGAAAGTTGTCAAAGATTTCATTTTATCTGGATCAACTCTCTTGGAAGCAGAAGTCAAGTAATCAGGTGTTCTATTGCACTCCACATATTGGCTTCAAAAGAGCTCCTTAAAGTGTTAAAGAGAGAAGATGTCACTTTGAAGACTAAAGCATGTTTAACCCAAGCCATCAAGCCATCGTATTTTCAATCACCTCATATGCATGTGAAAGGTGGATGAGGAATAAGGAAAACTGAGGAATTGATGGCTTTGAACTGAGCTGTTGTTGAGGAATACTGAAAATACCATGGACTGCCAGAACAGTGAACAAATCTGTCCTAGAAGAAGTGTATCCAGAATGCTCCTTAGAAACGAGAATGACCAGACTTTATCTCACTTACTGTGGTCATCTTGTCAGAAAGGACCAGTTCCTGAAGAAGAATATCATGCTCAGTAAACAGAGTTTCAGAGAGAAAAGGGAAGACCCCCAATGAGATGGATGGACACAGTGGCTGCCACCGTGGGCTCAAGCATAGCAAGTATTGTGAGTATGGCACAGGACTGGGTACCATATTCATTCTGTTGGACATAGGGTCCCTATGATTTGGGGCTGACTTGACAGCACCTAACAATAACATTGTCTTTCAGGTTCATCTATGTTAGGGATATTTCATGGATTCTTCATTATTCTTCAACATTGTGTTCCATTGAGTGTATGTAGTATATAGTTTGTTTATTATTTATTCCTGGACATTGAAGTTGTTTCTATATCTTTGATATATGAATAATGCTGCAATGAACATGAGTGTGCATGTATCTATTGGTATCCTGGCTTTTATTTCTCTAGAATATATCCATAGTAGTGGGGTTTCTGGATCAAATGATATTTGTATTTCCACCTTTTTAAGGAAGCACCACACCATTTCCCAAGGTGGTTGTACCATCCTACACTCCCAGCAGCACTGTCTGAAACTTCCGATCTCTCCACATCCTTACCAGTATTTGTTGTCTTCTGTGTTATTGAACTTTGCTATTATTGCTGGGGTGAGATGATATCTCACTGTTGTTTTAATTTGCATTTCACTAATAGCTAAAGATCAAGCATTGTTGGCTGCTTGACTGTCTTCTTTGGTGAAGTGTCTGTTCATGTCTTCTGTTCATTTTTTAATTCAGTTGTTTGTCTTTTTGTTGTTGAGGTGTTGAAGTTTTCTGTACATTTTAGAGATTTGTCCCTTGTCAGATATCCCATTGGCAAATATTTTTTCCTAATCTGTAGGTTCTCTTTTTACTCTTTTGTAGAACTCTTTTGATGATCATAAGTATTTAATTTTTAGGAAGTCCCAGTTGTCTAGTTCATTATCTCCTGCTGTTTGTGCTTTTTGATTATACTTGATAGTCTATTTATGCCATAAATTAGAGCCTCTAACTTTGTCTATTTTTTCTTTGATGATCTTTATAGTTTTGCATTTTACATTTAGGTCTTTGAGCCATCTCTAATTAGTTTCTATATAGTATGAGGTGTGGATTGTGTTCCATTTTTTTGCAAATAGATAACCAGTTTTTCCAGCACCATTTGTTAAAGAGGCTGTGTCTTCCCCATTTAATAGATTTTGGCCCTTCGTCAAAGATTGTCTTTCTACTTTCTGGCATTGAAAGGTTTTTCTCTGTGTACCCCAACCTTCATATTTGGTATCTGTGGTGGTTATGTCTTTGAGTCAACTTGGCTGGGCCTGGTTGAGTGGCCGGGCAGCTGGTGGTAGTTATTCCCCATGATGAGACTGGCAATCAACTCCATGGTGGGATCTACCACAAGCAGCTGAATAGCTGCCTTTGGGATATGGTCTGCTTCCTGTATATAAGGAGAAGCCTTGGAAATGGTCTCTAGCCTTTGGCACGCTTGAACCCTGCATGTAGCCGTGTCATTGCTCAGCAGCCTGCTATGCTCTGCCAACTTTTGGTCTTACAGTGGACTTAAGTTAATGGGCTGCCAGGTGGATTGGTAACATCAGGACTGTGCCTTTTTATTTGTCAACCTTGGGGCTTCTCAGCCTCAGCAGCCATTTCTGAGTAAAGAAATGCCTCTAGTTCCAGTGGGCCAGACACAGGAGGCAGAGCTGGACCCCAAAGTTGATGGGGCTTTCACCCAGCCCCTAGAGCCTGGCACTTTGAACTTGGACTTAAAGCCTCCAAATTGTAAGAATAAACTCCTGTTTGTTAAGGCCATCCCATTTGTGGTATATCTCTGTCAGAGCGGCACTGGGTAAACAGAACAGTATCCTGTCAGTTTCTGATAGTAACAACCATTATTAAGCATGCATTTGTGTTTCCTCAAATTACTAACTCATGATGGAATGGATCAACTTTTTAAAAAGTCTACTGGGAAAATTATAGTTAGCATCTGGAATTCTGCGTCTTCTTCAAGGGAATATTTTATATGAAAAAACCAAAACCAAACTCACTGCCATTGAGTAGATTCTGATTCATAGTGACACCCTTTGGGTTTCTGAGGTGGTAAATCTTTACAGAAGTAGATTGTCCAGTCTTCCTTCTGCAGAGTGGCTGGTGGGTTTGAACTTCCAACCTCTGGCTAGCAGTCAAATGCCTTAGGCTGACATTTCTCTAGAAATGATAATTATCTTAATCATTATTGTTACTAGTGTTCAAAACTACAGTTCTTTTCTACAGTTGCTGTTTTCCTTTGCATATAATATTCAGTATATGCTATTTCTATTTCCAACTTTTTAAGGAAGCACCATACCATTTTACAGGATGGTTGTATCATCTTACAGTCCCAGCAGCAGTGTTTGAGAGTTCTGATCTCTCCACCTCCTCACCAACATTTGTTGTCCTCTGTGTTTTTTAATTTTGCTATTAGTACTGGAATGAGATGATATCTCATTGTTGTTTTAATTTGCATCTCTCCAATGGCTAAAAATCACAAGCATTTCTCATATATGCATTATATACAAAGGCAAACAGCAACTGTTAGAAAAGAACTCTAGTAACAACAATGATTAAGATAATTATGATTTCTGGAGAGATGTCACCACTTTTTGTGGCTCAATGTTTCAAGTTGAATAAGATAAAATACTTCCATGTTACTTCTGTTAGTTCAAATCCCAGAACTACCTTTACTTGACTGTATCTGAGTAATAGTTTCAGAAAATTTCAGAAATCAAATTTTATAGACAATTGGCTGCATTAATGGGAATAATCAAAGGATAAGTCTTATGAAAGACTGTGCTCTTCAAGGGTTCAAATATAATGAATTGGAGGGTGTTATGGCACATGAGCTCTAGTGGCACAGTGATTAAGAGTTTGGCTGCTAGCTGCTAGGTTGCAATACAAACCCACCAGCAGCTCTGTGCAAGAAAGATGTGGCAGTTTGCTTCCATAAAGATTTATTTTGACATTTTGTTCTTATATTGTCTTCACAAATTGCTTTAAAGTTTTATCTCTATTTTCCTTAATTTTTTCAGTGTTTTCCTTGATCTGTCTCTCAATCTGTTGAAGGTACCTAAATATAATTCTTTTGACTTCTACATTAGGGAGTTCCAATGCTGCCTCTTCCTCAGGAATGTGTTCTGGGTCTGTATCCTGATCCTTTATTTCTACTGCTATATCTTGCTTCTTTGTGTGGACTGTGATGGTCTGTTGTCTCTGAGATTTTGTGATGTTGTATTTATATTTAATTGGTGATTGCATGTTGGAGCTATTCACGCAAGATTTTCTTTCTTTTTTTTTTTTTTAATGGATGTATCTGAGGAAGCAGGGTACTGTGTTCCTCTATTCACTAGTTGGCAGCACTTATGCACTCATCACCTATCTCTTGGTGGGTGTGATTGAAAAAGAGAGTGGGTGCACAGATCTCTATTAGCTGTTTGTGAAGAGCAGTTAAGAGTGATCAGGCTCATATTGGCTGTCATGTATTATTGGCCTTTTGGTGAAGAAGCAGGTGGTGGCCCTTATTCAGTAGGTGGAGCTGCAGGAGGTACAGGTATGATTGGGTCATATGGGCATGGTTGCTATCTTCCACTCAGTTACAGGAAAACAATAACCAAAAAAAGAAAAAAAAAAAAAAAAGAAGAAAAAAACAAGAAACCTGCAATATCTGGACATAGGGCACTAAAAAAAAAAAACACCAAAAGAGTAAAAACAAGGGGACAAAAAATGCACACCACATAAACAAACAGGAACAATCACCAAAATAAATGAGATAAAATACTTAAAGAAATACTTTAAAAAGGCAAAGGAAATACAAATAGGGGGAAAAAACCCATAATATCTAGGGAGGAGGGAATAAGAGAAAAGAGCTAGAGTAAGAGACTAATGAGGAAAAAAATTGGAAAAAAATGCAGAAAGAAAAACAAGGGATGGGAAGAACCACAAGAAAGGAAAAAAATAAAAATGGGAACCAGGAAAATGGAAAAGAAAAAAAGCCAAAAACTAGAACCTAGGAAGGGAAAAGAGTAAAAATAAAAAAGAAGATGAAGAAAAAAAAGAATAATTTAAAAACAAAGAAAGAAAAAAAATCTGGGGCAGGGCAGGGCAGGGTACCCAGGCTCTGTAGAGCACACAGACTGGGATGGAATACCTCCCGGCCCAGAAGGTGGGTGAAGGTGAGGGATGGCTGCACTTCCATTCACCAAGAGGGTGTGGGGGTATAGGAGTAACAAGGTGAATATTGCACCTTTCCAATCATCAGCCTCCATTATGTCTATGCTGTCCTTAGCAAGCAGAACCTATCATTAGGTCCCTGGAATCTGAATGAGAATGCTATAACTTAAAATATGCAAAATGGCCATTGCTTGTAAACATTCTAAATGGCTGCGCTCTCCTGACAGCTAAAAGTCCTCAGCTACTTTTTCTCCTTCTTTACTGTTTCCCTACTTAGTCATCAGCCACCAGTGTGGTCATTGATGCAGCACTGGCTGGCAGGGCAATTTTTAGGTTAATTCTCAGGTCCAAACACCACTTGGAAATATTCAAACTGTCTGTGCCAACAGGATAGCTGACAGTCCACAGCTCCATTTGTCTCCTTATTCAATGTTTTCATTCAAGTTCCTGTACTAGTTTGTGTTTAATCTGCTTCTGTATCCTTCCTTTCAAAGCTCAGGGCTCCAGGATTATCTTCTGATCTGTGTCAATTGGTTTCTCTTTTCATTGTTGAAGAGAGTCTGTGTAGCTTGCCTGCCTATTCCACCACTTTACCAGAAGTCCTGTTTCCATAAAGATTTACAGCCTCGGAAACCTTGTGGGGCAGTTCTACCCTGCCCTATAAGGTCACTACGAGTTAACAAGACTCCATGGCAGTGGCTTTGATTTTGGTATATCACACGGGGTATGCACTGAAGTTTATATAACATTGCCTGGAAGAAAAAAACTCAAGTTCGATTTTA
Organism: Orycteropus afer afer; assembly: GCF_000298275.1. Classification (NCBI taxonomy): domain Eukaryota; kingdom Metazoa; phylum Chordata; class Mammalia; order Tubulidentata; family Orycteropodidae; genus Orycteropus; species Orycteropus afer. Next base: position 5,662,835 of record NW_006921771.1, read on the forward strand.
GTTTGGTTGAGTAAAAAATACTCAAGTCAATTTATCTTATCTTTGTCCTTTGGGAAAAATTAGTCATTAATTTCCAAACAATACATGAAAACATTCTTCCATTGTAAAAAATTCCAACCTTAATCACGACTCCTCTTCTCAATTATTTTCTATGAATTTTCAATGCATTCATGTACTCACAGACATGTAGTCTTCTCAGTGTATATTTGTACTTAAATAAGACAAACTACTTTATAAGAAGTCTTCACTCTACAATGAATATTAGAGATTGTTTCATGTCAGTATGCAGATATTTGCCTTATGCTTTTAAAATATTGCATGTCGTTATTGTTGTTATGTTCCATCAAGTTGTCTCCAACTCATAGCAACCCTATACACAGCACAACAAAACAATGCCCGGTCTTGTGCCAGCCTCACGATCCTTGCTATACCTGAGCCCATCATTGCAGCCACTGTTTGTCCATCTCATTGAGGGCTTTCCCCTTCTTTGTTGACTGTCCACTTTACCAAGCATGATATCCTTCTCTAGGGAATGGTTCCTCCTGACACCATAACAAAAGTAGGTGAGACAAAGTCTGGCCATTCTTGCTTCCAAGGAGCATTCCAGTTGCACTTATTCCAGGACAGATTTGTTACTCATTTTAGCAGACCATGGTACTCTTACCATTCTTCTACTACACCACAACTCAAAAGCACCAAATTTTCTTTGATCTTCCTTATTCATTGTCCAGCTCTCACATGCATAAGAGGCAATTGAAAATTGTATGGATTGGGTTCAGTGCACCTTAGTCTTCAGGGAGACATCTTTGCTTTTCATCACTCGAAAGAGGTCCTTTGCGGCAGATTTGCCCAATGCAATACACCGTCTAATGTCTTGACTGCTGCTTCCATTGGTGTTAATTATAGAACCAAGTAATATGAAGTCCTTGACAACTCAATCTTTTCTCCATTTATTGTGAATCTGTTTACTGGACCAGTTTTGAGGATTTTTGTTTTCTTTATATGGAGGTGTAATCCATATTGCAGACTGTAGTCTTTAATTTTCATCAGTAAGTGCTTCAAGTCATCTTCACTTTCAGCAAGCAATGTGTGTCATCTGTATATTGCAGGTTGTTAATGAGTCTTCTTCCAGTCCTGATGCCATGTTCTTCTTCATATAATCCAGCTTCTCAGAGTATTTTCTCAGTGTACAAATTGAATAAATATGGTGAATTGATACAACCTCGATGCACTCCCTTCTTGATTTTCAAACATGCAGTATCCCCTTGTTCTGTTCAAATGATAACCTCTTGATCTATATACAGGTTCTACATGAGCACAATAAAGTGTTCTGGAATTCCCATTCTTCTCAATGTTATAACACAATTTGTTATGATCCACACAATTGAATGCTTTTGCATAGTCAATAAAACATAAGTAAACATCTTTCTGGTATTCTTTGCTTTCAGCTAAGATCCATCTGACATCAGCAATGATATCCCTCATTCCATATCCTCTTCTGAATCCAGCTTACATTTCTGGAAGCTCTCTGTCAATATACTGCTGCAACCATTTTTGAATTATCTTCAGTAAGATTTTACTTCCATGTAATATTAATGACATTGTTCTATAACTTCCACATTCTGTGGGATCACCTTTCTTTGGAAGGGGTACAAATATGGATCTCTTCCAGTCAGTTGACCAGGTAGCTATCTTCCAAATCTCTTGGCATAGCAAAGTGAGTGCCTCCAGTGGGGCATCCATTTGTTGAAACATCTCAATGGGTATTCCATCAATTTCTAGAGCCTTGTTCTTCACCAATTCCTTCAGTGTAACTTCAACTTCTTTCTTCAATACCACTGGTTCTTGATCATATGCCACCTCCTCAAATGGATGAACATCAATCAATTCTTTTTGTTACAGTGACTCTGTGTAGTCCTTCCATCTTCTTTTGATGCTTCTTGTATCATTCAATATATTGCCTGTAGAATCTTTTAATATTTCACATCAAGGCTTAATTTTTTTTCTCAGGTCTTTCAGCTTGAGAAATGCTGAATGTGTTCTTCTGTTTGGTTTTCTAACTCCAGGTCTTTGCACATTTCGTTATAGTAATTGGCTTTGTCTGCTCTAGCTGCTCTTTGAAATCTTCTGTTCAGCTCTTTTATCTTGTCATTTCTTCCATTTGCTTTAGCTAATTTCTGCTCAAGGCCAAGTTTCAGAGTCT
>NW_006921771.1:5665707-5677997 GCF_000298275.1 Orycteropus afer afer
AGCGGCAGCTGGAGACACTGGCCAGGAGAAGTTAAAGCTGGAGGCAGAGCTGGGCAACATGCAAGGACTGGTGGAGGACTTCAAGAATAAGTACGAGGATAAGATCAACAAGTGAACAGAGATGGAGAATGAATTTGTCCTCATCAAGGATGTAGATGAAGCTTATATGAACAACGTAGAGCTGGAGTCCCACCTGGAAGAGCTGACGGAAGAGATTAACTTCCTCAGGCAGCTATATGAAGAGGAGATCCGTGAGCTGCAGGCCCGGATCTTGGACACATCCGTGGTGCTATCTGTGGACAATAGCCACTCCCTGGACATGGATGGCATCATCGCTGAGATCAAGGCCTAATATGAGGATATCGCCAACCACAGCCGGGCAGAGGCTGAGAGCATGTACCAGATCAAGTATGAGGAGCTGCAAACATTGGCTGGGAAGCATGGGGATGACCTTCATCGTAAGAAGAGTGAGATCTCTGAGATGAACCAGAATATCAGCCGCCTCCAGGCTGAGATAGAAGTGCTTAAAGGCCAGAGGGCTTCCCTGGAGGCTGCCATTGCTGATGCAGAGCAGCGTGGGTAGCTGGCCATTAAGGATGCCAACAGCAAGCTGGCTGAGCTGGAGGCTGCCGTGAATCGAGCCAAGCAGGACATGGCACAGCAGCTGCATGAGTACCAGGAGCTGATGAACATCAAGCTGGCCCTGGACATCAAAATTGCCACTTACTGCAAGCTGCTGGAAGGCAAGGAGAACTGGCTGGAGTATGGGATGCAGAACATGAGCATTCATACAAAGACTACCAGTGGCTATTCCAGTGGACTGAGCCCAGCCTATGGGGGCCTGACAAGCCCTGGCCTCAACTATGGCCTGAGCTCCTTCCAGTCCAGCTATGGCTCTAGTGAAGGCCCCAGCTCCTTCAGCAGTACCAGTTCCACCAAAGCTGTGGTTGTGAAGAAGATTGAGACCCATGATGGGAAGTTGGTGTCCGAGTCTTCTGATGTCCTGCCCAAGTGAATGGCCACTGTGTCCCCTCCCAGCCTACGCATGTCCCTGGCTGGCTTGGAGCTTCTAGGGGAAGGAGTTGTGCAGGGGCTTAGTGGGACCAGCAGACTTGAGGCTGGCCCTCAGCCCACCCTGGGGACATCTACTGCTTGGGGTACCCTCTTTGCCCATGTCTTTTCCAAAATAAAGCCTGAGCCAACCTAAAAAAAAAAAAAAAAAAATGGTCTCTAAATTCAGGAGGGATATTATCAAGATCATGTTTTGGCTCTCATGGACTTGTTTTAATTGCCTTCAACTTCGACTTGTACATGCATATAAGTAGTTGATGGTCTGTTCCACAATCAGCTCCTGGTCTTGTTTTAGCTGAAGATATTGAACTTTTCCATTGCCTCTTGCCACATATGTAGTCAATCTGATTCCTGTGTATTCCATCTGGTGAATTCCACATGTACAGTCATTGCTTATGTTGTTGAAAAAAGACATTTGCAATGAATAAGTTATTGTTCTTGCAAAATTCTATCATGTGATCTCCAGCATTATTTCTCTTACCAAGGCCATGTTATTAAATATTGCATAATATTGCAGGGAGCTCTAGTGGTGTAGTGCCTAAGACTGCTAACCAGAAGGTTGGTGGCTCAAATCCACCAGCCACTCCTCAGAAGGAAGGTTGGGCAATCCAGTTCTGTAGTGATACTGCCTTGGAAACCCAAGGAGGGGTCACTATGTGTCAGATCGACTCGAGAGCAGTGTGTGGCTTTTTGCATTATAATATTGCAATACCATTAATTATTGAATATTATTAAATATTGTATAAATTTGCATAGCATTCATAATATAAATGTGGTGTCTTTTGTTTAACCACTCACCTGTTGATTGACATATGAGTCATTTCAAACATTTACTTCTTATACTTCAGTGAATACATTTGTCCATGCCTCTTTGCATACATGTGCTGATATAAATAAGTAAAGATGTCTGCTCCTGTTTATACTCTCTTACTTGGCTGGGCAATTTACTTCCATAGTGATACCATCTCGGAAACCCAAGGAGGGGTCGCTATGAGTCGGGTCCAACTCAAAGGCACATAATAACAACAATGACAAATTTCCCATATTTCCACCAAGATTTGTTATCAAATATTTCAATTTTTTGTTTAATTAGAGGGAAATGATAACTAATTGATGTTTAAATGTGTATTTTTTTCTTTAATAAACTACTTGGTAACAGCAATACTTAAACCCTTTCTGGGTACAATTCTATTCTTTTAATCTAGTTATATCTTCCTACATGAGTATCACAATTAGTTACTGTAGCTTTTAAATATGCTTTTATATCTTGTGGGAGATCTTCTTCCATTTGCATAGACATTTTTACTTATAAATTGTTTACACAAGGAAATAATCTAATCTCACATCATACCTATGATGAAATGACAAATCTTACTCTCCATTTCTTTCAGATGAAGAAATAAAACCACAAAATGTACAAAGACAGATCTAAAACCCAGATCTTTTGGTCCTGTGCCTTTTCTTGAAGATTAAAGTTCTGCATTTTTATCCAGGTGCCACAGAAGCTTAGAAACTTAGAGGGGAAGTATCTTAGGAAAGAGGACACCAAAAAGATGCGCCACAAAGCCTGACTGAATAATTTCTGGTTGTTCCTGGGTCCTCAAACTTGGCCATCTCACAGCCTGTATGTGTTTCACTTGTAGTCTTCAGGCAAATTCTTTAAAGATTTTGCTTGCATTTTCCATTTCAATTTGCTATAAATAATATGTCAGAACATGTGTCTCAAAAAAGCACAAGATCTAAAACACATGTTTGTACAATGAGACCACAGAGGTAGAACCACAGAACCTGAAGCCAAATTCATTTTTTCGCAGCCTTTAAATGTTTGCTGAACATATTTGTTTGAAAAGTAAGCTTTGTTCACCAAAAATGCCATGCTGTCAAGAAACATACCAAAGGAGAAGTTCAAGTCCCTGCCCTTCAGGAGCATATATTCTTGTTGGATAGCAAATGTACCTCTTTCCTTAATGCCCTTTCTCAATGCACAAAGAATACCAGTTTGAAGAATTGGAGATTCAGAAAATGTAAAGGAAGCAAAGTCAATTTGAAGGATATTGCAATTCCCCTTCAGTCAATTCCAAGCCAAAGAGGAATCCTTACAAATTGCCTTTAAGCCCTTCAATACAGACTGTACAATAGGTTGATGGATCTTCCAACAATACGTGACAGCCCTGATCTATATTATAGAAAACTCTCCTTGTACCCATACAAGACTAAAAGAAGCTCTACCGTACTTTCCTTGTTCTAAGTAGAGCCTTAAATATGAAACCTTCTGCTCAGAACTAGGAAAGTATGCTAGAGTGTCCCCACCCATTGTTGTAAACTCAATATCACAGTACCATTTCTGAGATAGACTGTATTATGAACCTCCTACAGGTTGAGTGTTATGTTGGTAAACTGGATCTCTGGTGAAGGATATGGAAAGGGACACTCTGATTTACAGTATGGTCTAAGTGCTTCTTCCTATGGCCTATTTCAAGCTCCCAGTGGTTTAGAAACAAGTTCTCAAATTTCCTGAATATTTAACCATTAAACTTGCAAGCTGGTAAGAGCTGGCTCCCGCACATGGTTGGTAAAGTTTTAGTGGACTGATCCTTCTATTTGTCCAAGAAGATCTCCTTGAACTCTATAATCATTAGCAGCACTTCATAGGCCTGCTTTCAGCCTGGGGGACACCTCTGTTTTTAGTCCTTTTATAGTGCTGAAATGACTGACATACCCTTGAGCTCAGTAAACTTCCAGCCCTACCAGGATTGGGTTATAACTCCACTTATCTCCTCAGGACAGTAATCTATTCCCTCTGCCCCTAAGAATTTGGTTTTTGGGAAGTGTCTCTTTCTTCCTTATCTTAAATATTTATGTTAGCATCTACTATGTGCAAACAATCCATCATGGTCAGTGTAATGGAAGTTACAAGGGAAAAAGAATCAGGTCAAAAGACTTCTGTTAATAGAAACTGCTTAAGAGAGGATTAGGAGCTCTGGTGACATAGTCCCTAAGGCATTTGACTGCTGACCAGAAGGCTGGCAGTTCAAATCCACCAGCCACTCCTCAGAGGAAAGGCTGGGCAATCTACTTCCATAGTGATACCACCTCAGAAACCCAAGAAGGGTCACTATGAGTCAAGAGGGTTGCATCATCTAGTTGAATCTTTCTGCAAATGACAAGAAATTGAGTCATGATATGAAAAGTACAGGTCGAAGGCGAGAGTCTCTTTAATATAAGCCAATATAGGTATGCAAACCAGGAGTTTGGGATTGGTGAACACAGTTATTAGCTGCCATTGAGTCAGCTCCCAACCCGTGGTGACCCTGTATACAACAGGTTTAAATGGCTGTGATCCATAGGCAGGAGCAGATTACCCAGTAAGCAAAATAAGCATAGGCTTACTTGTGTTTACTTACTAATCTGTGGTAAAGAGTTTCACATGCTTTTACATCTGCAGTGAATAAGATGTTAAACTATCCACTACAGATTAGTAAGTAAGTACAAGTAAGCCCTTGCTTGCTTTGCTTACTGGATACTCCATCCCTGTCAAGGGTTACAAATTTGAAGAGGCTTTGATTCTGTAGGAAAATCCTGTTGTGTTGGAAGAGAGACAGGTGCCAGCCACACCTAGAAGCAAAATTTTTGATACTTTGAAAAAAATGTGAAATTGTTCACTACCGATTGGTAAATAAGCACAAATAAGCCTATGCTTACCTTACTCTGTTTGTAGGTTTTGAACCATAAGGTTTTCATTGACTGACTTTTGCAAGTAGATTGCTAGGTCTTTCTTTTTTAGTCCATTTGGAAACACAGCTGGAACCTGTTCAATATCATAGCAATATGCACGCCTCCTGCACTTGAGGTTCATTGGCTGGGAATTGAACCTGGGTCTCCCACGTGGAAGGCAAGACTTCTACCACTGAACCACCACTGTCCTTCCTCAAACACTACTGATTTATAAATGAAATGCTTTCAAACTCTAAGCTCTTTTCCTTCAATGGCTTTACATTTAAATATGTATTAACTTACTAAAAATAATTTCAAAGCTTCATGAACTTCAAGAAACAAAAGGCATCAAGAAATGAAAAAGAGTTAATTTTAAAACGATACTAGTTAAAGCAGGGACACTGAGAAAATGAAATCTAATTTACACACAATCTAATGTACTTGGAATTAAAACCAGCTATAAAAGTTTGAGACAGTCATAAATATTAAAGTTTTGTACTGTTTTCCCAAATGATTAAAAGGCATATCCATGAAAAGTCTTGGATTTAATATTTGATCTTTATCTTAATATGCTTTTAATTAATTCTCAAGTTACAAATTCTCATAAATTCTGATATTTTTAGATTGCTAGAAAAATCTGTAGGGAGAGCAGAGAAACTACTACATGAGGAATGAACAAAAATGCAAAATTGCAGCTTTCTGTAGGTTGCTTTTGGACAGCTCAACTCTGGCCGGCTTTATTTGGATCTGCCCTCTGTCATCACCAGCTCTAGACTCAGCCGCTCATGATCTTAGTAAGTCCTCTAACTCTTTCCCTAAGTTTTGACAAAATTAAAAGAAAGTGCACTTCAGCTCAAGAAAGTATATTGGATTGTTTTACTTTTTTAATTCTTATTTTTAAGCTCTGATAGCACAGTGCCTAAGACATCTGACTGCTAAACAGAAAGTTGGTGGTTCAAACCCACCAGCCCCTCTGCAGAAGCAGGACTGGGCAGTCTACTTCTGTAAAGATTTACTGCCTTGGAAACCTAATTTTTAGTTACACATAATTACATGGATATATAAAAGCATTCTCAATACGAAAATTCAAACGTCACAGATCAAGCTAAAGACTCTTTTCCCCGCCACCTAAAATCTCTCATATATGTACATGAGACATATGTATATGCCACTCTATCACTTAGTGACACAGTTAGGTTCCAAAGACCAGGTCACTAAGTGAAAATTGGCATTATGCAAAAATATGATGACCACATCAGATCACAAAATGTAGGATAACTACATCATTTCATAACTATCAAATTACATCATTACATAATCACAGCCCAGCCAAGTTGACACTTAACTTCAACCATCACAGCCAGCGTTACTCTTGCCTTGCAACTTGGCATTTGTTATTGCCAGATGTACATCTTTAACGTACAAAATAGTTGAATAGTAGGTTTTTTACTATTGTCATAAATGCAAAATGTCAGATAGTGATAGTCAATAAGTGAGAACTAAGTGTATCTACATATATACATAAATGTGTATGTATGTACATTCTGCAAATACATGTGCATATATAAGTGTGTACATAAAATATGTAAGAACAGGTATAAAACTCAGCCTGCACTCTAGTGTGCAAGGAAAAATATTAATATTTAGAGAACAAATTCTAGTAGCATGAAAAACACTACTTGCTCTCCATTAAACCCCTCCCTTCTCCTTTCTTTGGTTGCATATAAATTTGGCAGTACTTAAGGAAGCATCAAAGGAGCTTTGGTGATATAGTAGTTAAAGCATTTGGCTGCTAAACAAAAGGTCAGTGGTTCAAACCCACCAGCTGCTCCACAGGAGAGAGATGAGGCAGTCTGCTTGCATAAAGATTTACAGCCTTGGAAACCCAATTGGTGTTGTTAAGAGTCAGAATTGACTCAATGACAGTGAGTTTGGTTTCGTTTGAGGGAAGCATCTGATGTTTCATGTTATCTGTCCCATAGGATTTGTGTAGAAAATCCTCATTCTCATGATCCCAGACCTTTAGAACTTGAGACTGACTTTGCCACATCAAGATTGGAAGAGAAAGAATCAGTCTACTATTAGTAGACTGAATAGTGTCTATTAAGATAATTTTTGTAATATTCTTATATTCAAATTCCTTTCTGCCCAACTTCACTGGGACTTTTTACCTCTCTGTCTGGGAGAGATGCCAATACAAGTTGCAATTTTATCTACTCCAACTCATGGCCACCCCATACGAGTCAGAGTAGAACTATACTCCATAGGGTTTTCATGGCTGGTTTTACAGAAGTTGATTGCCAAGCCTTCCTTCCAAGGTGCCTCTGCATGGTCTGAAACCTCCAACTCTTCAATTAGCAGCCAACTTCTTTAACTATTTGTACCACCCAGGTACTCCTGAATAAAGCCACATACCTAAATAAACCTTGGAGAACTATATAACATTGGAAGATGCTTAGCCCAAACAGAGGCATCTGGAAAGAATTCACAGATCTGGTAACACTGAAGAGAGGGCAACTTTTTGGTTAGGAGAGGTGAAAGTAAGGGATTTTGTTTTAGGAGAAACAACACATACCAAATACAGCAACAAAGAGCTTGGAAGAAATCTCTGGGAAAGGCAGAGAATGTGTGTGTGGGTGGGAGTAAAAGGAATGGGCACAATGGGAATCCAGTTTGAAAAGGTAGGGTAAAATTATCTTAATATTTGTTTATAAATAAGAGATATGCTGAGAAATTCAATACTTCCTAGTCTCCTTGAAAAGCAGTCATTGAAGACAGTCAAAAAGCCATTGACTATGAGAAGTTCATGGCAGCCTGAGGGTGGATCAGTATGCTGCTGTGTGGTATGTGAGTGTGTTGCTTGTGTTGGTTTTAACCTACTCAGAACTCTTGCCTAAGAACAGCTGCAATTTGCAAGTTGTAAGTTGGTTTTATCATCCTACAGAGGTAAGAGTTGGACAGTGTATGTGCTATGACTTCACTGTCCTCTGGGGAGGCTGCCAAGAAAAGCATGTTTTGGATAGAAATCTGAAAAAAGAAAAAGAAAATTTAAAACCCGAGCCAGATTTGGCATAGGAATAAAGTTTCACATCCAGCTCCTCCCTAGGCTCGGCCATTTAATCACCCTCCAGGGCACAGGGGCTGTCACCGTTTACCACGGTCAATGATGAGGCCTCCTTAGGCTCTATCAGCCAACATCTTCCCTGATAGGCAGTTGGAAACTAATGGGATTTGGTTTTAGCTGTAAAGTAATGGTGGAAAATGTTACCAACAGCTGACCTGCTTCGCCCCCACTGAAATGGCTGCCTTCCTCAGTTCATTTTATGTTGCTTTGGGGAGAATGACAAAAGACAGATGCTTCTTGTTGGAATGCTAGTTGTTTAATCATTCCTTCTATTCCCAAGACAGTTACTGTAGCTTCTCTGGAGCTGACATGTTGGACAGCTTCTTGGTTTTCAAATGTCTTGTAAATGATGTTGCAATCTTCCATTATCCAGATTATGGGAAAGTCTGTGGGAGAGTTTCTTTAAAGGTATTTTGTTGCAGAAGGTGTCCTCTGGCCAAAAGCCTTAAAATTGGATATGAATGAATTATAAATAACCTGTCAACTTTCATAGCCAGGCACAAACTGTGTAACCTGGTCCAGCTCCCTATATCCCACACAACCTCACTCAAATCTACAGTGTTTGTATTCATTCCAAGGATCACCAGCAACATACAAGATTAGTCTCTATAGTGTAATCTGTCCACAACAGAGGAGACCCACTTTCTCTAGATTCTATGACCCCCATGGAATCCTGAGAAGTTGCATGGTAGACAATATGCCCTTGCAAAATAGTAAAATTTTCAACTTAGCCAAAAAACATCTTCCTCGGTAGGTTTTTGCTCTCTATTTTTACACTGACAACATAAAAGAGAAAGTAGAGAACTACAATGTAGCCAGGCATTTTCATCATCTTAAGAAATAAGAGTAGATAACTAGTCTCATAACGATATGCAACCTTGTTTCCCCAGGAAGATACCGTTGTTAGTAACAGGCAAATCACCAGTGATTCAGAAAGTTACTGATTTTCTTTTCACCTGAGTCACAACCTCGGCTTCAACTTTCATGATTCTTCTGATTTTAGTGTATCTTGTGTAAATTTACTCTTTGAATCTGGGCCTATGATTTTTTTTCTCTCTCTTTCTTATTAAATTTGCAAATATTCTTGATTAGTCAATGTTCTTCCTCTCTCTATGCAGAGATCCTCATTGCTCTCATCCTGAGTGATTACTGTGCCTTGGAAGAGTTCTCTCCTCAAGGTGTGGGAGACTTAAAGTGTGGAAAACCAAAACAGAAATGAGAACCATGGGTCTAGGGTATACAGAGTTCAGTGTCTCTGTGTCTCATGGAGGAGAAAAATTTTAGGGAAGGAGTCACTGCCTAATTTTTTCTATATACCAACATGTGCATGAAAGGAATTTGAACAGCAGGTAGGACAAATAACAAGACAGGTTTCTATAGCACTTTTCACAAGGAATTGTATAAGCATATAAAGATTATCCTCAAAATCTTCTCCTTAACTGGATTAAGAGATTATATTACCAGGGAAACCAAGGTGAGAAAAAAATGTCTCGACTCTGCTAGCTTTAGCCAGATGGTCAGAACCAGAGTCCTGCATTTCTAAAATGAGTAACACCATCCATCAGATCCACTGCTTCTCCAAGCTTAGCTACCCTGACCTCTCTGCTATCCTCCACTGTGTATAAACCAATGTTCTTGGCTTCCTTTTTCATCTTAAAATCAATGATGGGTGAATCAGTCAGAAGACTTGGACATTCTGTTCAGAAAACATTATAAAATCATCAAGATTTGCTGGATCTGCAAAACTATCCTGGCACTCTTAATAGAAGAGCAATCAGTTTCTCTTCTGTCTCTGTCTTCTGTCCCCAGATGACTTCATGAAATGCCGGATTTGTGTGCAGAGATGATACAGACAGTTTTCCTACTCCCCTGAAGGAGACCCATTCTGTATACCACCTGCCTTCACTCATGGTGTCCCTCACTTCCTAGCAGATTTTTCTTCTCTGTCCTAGTCTCACCTGTGGAGTTCCTATGCTTCTTTTAAAATTTGGTTGGACTATTACCTCCTTCATCAAGGCTTCCACAAGCATTCCTCACTTCTGCCTTCATAATAAAGCTCCAATTTTTTTCAGGTGTCTGCTCCTTTCCCACTAGGTTGTGTGTCTCAGGGAAGCTGACCTTAGCCCAAGCTCCACAGAATCCCAATGAATTTATGCAACTTAATCCCTTTGCCAGAGATAAGTTGCAGAATTTTCATGTGACAGTGGCTAATTGGCCAATAGGGGAAGTCCGCAGTGGCTCTTAGTCCCAGAAAGAGATGTATCAGGACATACTGAGTCTAGCTGTAGTCTGCCATCTTCTTACCTCCTGCCTGAAGTTAAAGCAAACAGTGACAACTAGCAGAGCAGAGAGATGGGATAGAATATAGAATCCAGGTCCTCCAAGGCTTTGTAAAGCCATTGTGACAACCATACTTGAAGTTGGCTCTACTTCTGGATTTTTTTTTTTTTTAATGTCTGATAATAAACATCCATTAATTTGTCAAAGTTCAACTTTGTTTCTTGTAACCGAAAGCCTCTTAATCATCCAATGCTTTCCTAAACTACAAGTCACAAGTTACACCTTCAGTATAAATTAGATATTTCTTCCTTTGGCTGCTATTGTTGTTAGCTGCAGTTGAATTGAGACCCAACTCATGGCAACCCCAGATGTTTGTGATCCATGGAGTTTTTATTGGCTAATTTTCAGAAGTAGAAGTAGACTGACTTCTACTTTATTTTCTTTCTAATCTTTCCAGCTCTGCTGAAACTTATTCAACATCATATCAACACACAAGCCTCCAATGATAGAAGGGTGATTACTGCCCATGACGTGCATTGACTGGGACTCAAACCCAGGTCTCCCACATGGAAGGTGAGAATTTCACTATGCCTATAGGGAACTCTAGTAGTGTAGTGCCTAAGGCACTTGACTGCTAACCAGAAGGCTGGCGGTTCAAACCCACCAGCCACTCCTCAGAAGGAAGTTTGGGCAGTCCTACTTCCGTAGTGATACTGCCTCAGAAACCCAAGAAGGGTTCGCTATGAGTTGGGTCCAACTCGATGGCACATAACAACAACATTGTAGCATACTGGATTGGAATGCTCTACTTCTATGTCTACCTCCTTACTGAAAAAGCTTTCTCATCCAGACAGTTACAAGATTCATGCTGCAGAGAACTAGTCAGAAAAATGTTAGACTCTAAATCTTAGAAGATTATGAATTCTCTCTTCTACCATGACATAGTACATTTAAATCCTCAGGGTTAAATTATTAACTCCATAGGTAGACTGTGAGCTTCTTGTCCTAATTTCCCTTGCAATGCCCAGGGTCCCTAAGAGCTCCATCCTTCTAGGATAATCCTTTTCTTTAGTACCCAAATAAAATAACTCTAGCCCCATCCAATGTAAAGGTGGAAAGTTATACATTGTCCCCAGCATTCTGAAGATACTTGATGGAGTGTTTACCTCCTGGTGGTTTCTTGTCATCGTCATCTCTCATCCTAAACTTCTAATCCCAGACTAATTCTTGCTCACTCATATTTTCTCATCACCAGACCACCAGCTGTTACCCTCTTGCACAATTAGGATTAAGTTCAGCTGCATATTTTACCCTAAATATGGTCAAAGTTCTTTTTCCATTTGTTCCCAAAGGACTATTCATCAGATGAAAATTGTTATATGTAATAGACTTTACCTGAAGGTTAAATAACAAAGAGGCATCCTTAATTCTAGAATTCCTTGGATATCCTATCATAGAGAATTTATGACTAATCAACTCTCTCCTTACCTCTAGGGCTTATTCTATTTCCTCCTTTCGATGACTCCCCAAGAGCCACCACCTGTGTATGAAACCTAGTGAGAACCCTTTTTAAATTTCATTCTGCTGAGCATTTTAGCTTCCTTCCTTTCAGTATCCCAAATCATTCTGGACATTACTTTTCTTGTCTAAACCATTGGTACATTTTCCTAAATAGATTTTCAACTCTACCCCTTCTTTTCTTTCCATGTTGTAGGAAGAGCATAAGTAAAATTTAAACAATCAACTTTTAAATTATCTCTATTGTACTTGCAACCTCAAAGTTTAGCATGTGATGTACTTGATACATGATGGCACTCTGTTTTTAAATGGCAGTAACACCCAACTCTTCCTTGAAGACAATAATAAACCTCATGAAAATTATATTCATTATTTCCCTTTATCATCTTGTGATACTTTAGAAGACTGCCATCATTTCCTCTTGGTCTTCAACTCTTACTCCAAACAAATAAACAAACAAACAAAACTATAAAGCTAACTTTATCAGCAATAAAAAAAAAAAAAAAAGCAGGTTTCCACATTAGCTGATTTCTTAATAACACACAAAGTTCAGTTAACTTTGAGAATCTCAGTTTCCTCTTTT
>NW_006921771.1:5679162-5684689 GCF_000298275.1 Orycteropus afer afer
TCACTATGGAAGTAGATTGCCCAACCTTCCTTCTGAGAAGTGGCTGGTGGGTTTGAACCACCAGCTTTCTGGTTAGCAGTCAAGTGCCTTAGGCATTACACCACCAGAGCTATCTATCTATCTATCTATCTATCTATACACATATACATATACATATACCTCTCCGTACAAAGATAGAAGATGAGGGGAGATGGCTGATGCTTTTGACCCTTTCAGTCCAATATGACCCAGAAAATCCTGACAATGAAAACATATCTGATTTGCACAATTAAGATTAAGGGTAGAGAAGTGGCATAAATTCACATAAATTTTTTCCTGGAATGATGGGGTCCTTATAGTGGAAAAAAAGACTAACAATTAAATCTCAAAGATGTCAGTTCTGTTTCTCCTTCTCACAACCTCTTCAAGTGGCCACAAAAGTATCTTTATGCTCCTAATCGTATAATGCAGATATGTCCTCACATGTCTAGGGATTGGTTGACTATTGGTTGATCTTTGCACATCTCCAGATCTCCAAGCCCTTTCTCACCACAAGCCCACAGCATTCTTTGAGTTTATATAACCAGAAATTCTTCTGGAAGTTTCACAGAGATGGCTCTCATTCCTATGATCCCTACATGAAGTTAAGTCTGTTTCATTATCTCCAGGGAAAGAGAGAAAATAAGCTTTGAAAATGCACATGAATAGAACATTGCCTGCTATTACAAATCTTGAGTTTAACAGACTAGGTAATTTATCAATATGGATTTAATTTAGGTGCATATAGATAAAACTTAAAATAACAGCAACTTAAATATAATTTATTCTCTCACAAAGCAGAAATCTATAGGTCAGTTGTTTAAGACCGGTATCGAGATCCCATGGTCATCAGAGACTAGGATCCTTTCATCTTTCTTTACACCATCTTAGTGAGTCCTTCAAGTGTTGCTGGAATTCCATTAATCACATCAATATCACCATCTAGAATGAGATGGTAAGGAGAAAAAGCAAATGAGGACTCCTCCCTTCTCTTTAAGGAACTGTCTTGAAAATCTCACACAAGATTTACACTTACATCTTATTTGCAAAATTTAAATGGGTGATCATTTTCAGCTGCAAGGTGTTAAAAATGAAACAGAATTTCTGTAACAATAAGAGTTTTATTCTAATTCAAAGATTTGCAATTGGGATGTGCCAAAATGAAAGTTCAAAATAGCATTGTGAAGGGAGAACATAAATACATGTCCTTTATACCCAGTTTTGCCAAACTCTCTACAGAGTTGGGAAAGAATACAGAGGTACATTAAATTGATTGATATTGAACATGCTCTGTAAGACTCATTTACCAAGAATTTTGATTGGGTGTACTATACAATCTTAGCCTCAGTATCCTGTGTTCCAGAGTTGGTTCCTGCAACAATGTGGGTGGGCCACCTCAGCATGTTGCAGAACAATTTATCTTGGTCAAGAGTGTGGTTATGGGTCACGTACTCTAAAAAGCAGAAGCAAGGGCCTACTATAAATGAGGCCTGATTCAGACTTGGGTCAGACATTTTCCTTATGTCAAGTGCTCAGTTTTAGAGTGGTCTTTCACAAAGGAAAGGAGCTCTGGTGGCACTATGGTTAAGACATTGAGTTGCTAATCAAAAGGTCAGTGGTTTCAACTCACTAGCCTTTCCCTAGGAGAGAGACAAGGTAGTCTGCTTCTGTAAAGATTTACAGCCTTAAAAATCCCATTGAAGTTGTTATAAGTTGGAATTGAGCCTATGGCAGTAGGTTTGTTTTCACAAAGGGAAACTCGAAAATGTCTTTTTAGTATATCCTCACACTAAATAAAACTTGAGTTCTGTTATTAAGCAATGTGTCACTTTCTTAATGCCACAATAATGCTATGTAACAAATAACCATGAAACTTCAGTGGCAACAATTTTTCATATGTCTGGGATCCACTGGTGTCTGCTAGGCAGCTCTGCTGATTTGTCTGAGCTTTCTCACATGTTTAGGGCATTGATGATCTATTGGATGGTTAAAGTTGGCCTCAACAGGGAGGTGGGGGTTGGCACTGGAGTGTCTCAGCTCTGCTCCATGTTTTTCATCCTCCAGTAGGCTAGCTCTGGCTCACTGAGGTGGAGTCACATCCAACTCATAGCAACCCTTCTTTGGGTTTCCGAGGCAGTATCATTATGGAAGTTTTGTTGTTGTTATGTGCCATCGAGTCGGACCCGACTCATAGCGACCCCTCCTCGGGTTTCCGAGGCAGTATCACTATGGAAGTAGATTGCCCCATCTTCCTTCCGAAGAGTGGCTGGTGGGTTTGAACCGCCAGCCTTCTGGTTAGCAGTGAAGTGCCTTAGCCACTATGCTACCAGAGCTCCCTTTTCTTCCTTCCAAGGAGTAGCTGGTGGATTTGAACTACCAGCCTTCTAGATAGCAGTCAAATGCCTTAGGCACAACACCACCAGAACTCCTTCTCATGAAGTAATGAGAAGCAAAACCTCTTGAGACCAAGGCTCTAAACTGGCACACTACCATATTGGCCAAAGCAAATTGTATGGGGTAGAGAATATACACTCTCTTTATAGGAAGAACTCTAAAGTTAACTGACAAATTACATGAGTAAAGAGAAAGGTGAAGATTTTGAGTCATTCATATAATCATGTACCACAAGGAGAAAGAAGGTGACCAGGTAACTAGCCATCTCTGCCACAGGATTTTTGAGTGCTAAAGAATTGTTTTAGTAGATTTCTTTCTATTCTATCTTAAGTATGAGAGAATTCGAGAATTCTTATTGATTCTAATTAAAACAAAAAAAAGAAATTATAAATTGCACATATTATTTACCAATTTATTTATTGACTCATGTTTAATTACTAGTGAAGTATTAATATTAATAGTAGTCTTATTCTTTACTATGGACAGAGATTGGGTAGATGCACACCAAACCTGTTTCTTTTTTTCCCAAGATACCTAGACTACATTTTCAGTCTCTATAGAAGTTAGTATGGCCATGTAACTGAGTACTAGCCAATGGAATGTGAACCAAAGTAATTGGTACTCTTAGATCATACAAACCTCCCATAAAATATCCTCCATTCTCTCTTTTTCCAGTTCACCGGATGAATAGAGAAGACCAAAAAAGGCAGGACCACAAGATAAAATATTAGCATAGAGCAGAACGCTTTCCACTTCCTGCCCTAGCCCCACCAACCTACATTGGAGTGTGAAGTGAGCAAGAGTTAAACTTTTGTGGTTTGACAATGCTGAGATTTTAAGGGTTGTTTGTTTCAACAGTTAGACTATGCTGACATATGATATCCTCCAGACATTATACATTTATTTTTCCCTTTGGAGTTCTGCTAAAAATAAAAATAGTCATCCTATCACTTCCTATCACTTGCCAATTTACACAAGAAATTTCTTCCTTTAAATAAAAGGACATGTTTTTTACTATAGGATTACTATATATATCAGTGAAAATAGGATACCAGTTTATGGTGGCCCTCGAAGATGGTTTCTCCACACACTACCATTTATCATCATTAAACAGCTGTCATGCCACCCTCTCTATCCTGGAGTGTAGACAAGAGAAGGAATTGAGATGCAGAAGGTCTACAAGTGAGGTGACATTCATAACTGCTGCCAATGACTCTAACAATAATTTAGTTGGGGTCAGTTTATAACTTCTGCAGTAATACAGTATTGCTAAAAGGTACTCCTGGATATTTACTCAATAATTAGACTAAACATGTGAAACAACTCTCATGCTAATTTATAACAAACAGGAAAGGAATGAAAGGTTAGCTACTGGCTGTGTTGGACAGTGTTTGAAGTGGCTCCTAGCCTTGCAACACTGACTAGCATCTCAAATGGGAAGGGAAGGAGACCAAGAAACTAGGCGGAAAGCACCATCCAAAGGACCAGAGAGGTACAGAAAAATTACACAGCCCTGTCATTTGCCTTTTACTGAGCCATATTCCTCTTTCAGCAGGGTTGTTTTGTTTTTACAAATAAGAAATCAATAAGGCAAAGAAGAAAGTAAATGAGTCATTTCAGGAATTTATAATGGCAGGCATGAAGTTCTGCATGGGTATACACACATTGTATGCTAAGATTGTAAGCAGGTCTTGTCAGCTATTACATCAAGTCTCATAAATATGAAGGTATCAGAGTCATAGGAGCTGTGAGACTGACTTTTGAACTTGAAGGCTGATGTCAAACAGCAGCTGCTTTGTGGTATCTCATTAAGTCTGTGGACTTATAGCTTTTTGAATTTTTATGCTCTAGAATAAAACAAAATATATAATTAATCAGGAATGAATACAAGCCTTTGGAAACAGGAAAATTGAAAGCAAACACTCAAGAAGTTCCAGCCACACTTCATTTCATGCCCACTGAATTCTCAGGGGGAACAACAACAACATGTTGTTGTTGTTGTTGTTATGTGCCGTCGAGTCAGCCCAACATGTTAGGCTCAGTCTATCCTAGCAAGAAACTACAATGAAGCAGAAATTCTTGCCCCAGTGCTGTAGGACAAGCCTCCCTGGGATCCCAGTCATTAGCAAAGCCTATATGGGGCAGTAAATGCAAAGTGCCCAAAACACTTCAAGCTTTTCCCAGAATATTTTAAACTCAAATTCTATACTTTCCAATACAGGAAAAGTTCAGTTTGTACCTGCAGCTATTTGTCCTGCAGAAGTAAATGAATCCCACGATGACCAGAAGAGGGAGTTTCTCAAAGAAAACGATCAGTAAGGACAACTCTAGAAATCCTGGGGCTCTGGGACCTTTAAATACAGACAGGGTAATAAAAGATTTGAAGAGTCTTCTAATTAACGAGTGATAGTCAGCAATTTAAAAGCGCATTTAAAAATATCCCTAAAAGTTCACAAGCTGTAATAATGAAAATACCTCCTAAATTAAAATTCTGTGGTGGCTAATGCATCATTCTTTCATGACAGTGTTGAGGAACCTTGTCTATGTTCTGCATATGGTGGTGCAAAAGATTGAAGGTTCAAGGCCAGTCGGAGTATCTCAGAAGAAAGGCCTGGCTATCTACTTCCAAAAAATCAGCCTTTGAAAATCCTGTGCCACACAGTTCTACACATGAGGTCACCAGTTGAGCTGGAGTCAACTCAATAGAAACTAGTCAAGTTTTTCGTAAATATTTTCTGAATAAATGAATACAGGATAACCATAGCTCATTACTTCCCAATTTTATAAGAGAAAATGAGATATGCTTTACAATTTTCCATGTAAATATTGGTTGAAAATAATTATTCTTAATATTTTGCTCACTATCTGATAACATTTTCCACATAGTGAGATGATTTCATCACTGAATTGCTGTAACCCCTGCATCAATCATTTTACTTATCTATACTTTCATCTATTCATCTGTGAAATAACCCTGGGCATTATTAAAAAGGTGTAATAAGACTAATTAGGACCATCATACTAAATTCTTTTTACCTATGAAAATGGCAGGAGCTCTGGTAGCATAGTGGCTAAAGCACTTGACTGCTAACCAGAAGGCTGGAGGTTCAAACCC
>NW_006921771.1:5684820-5690292 GCF_000298275.1 Orycteropus afer afer
AACAACAACAACAACATGAAAATGGCAGTTAAAAGACCATTTGAATGCTAAATTCACACTTTATTTTTGGCCCCCAAGATGTCATGTCATCACATTAAAGAACTTCCTCAATGACTGAACTAGAAGAATGGCAGATATTCTTTCAGACATTATGAAGGAGTAAGAACAATACATGTTTACAGACTTCAAAAAGCTCACAATTCACTTGCAGATGTCATGCAAATGAAAAGTTTACAACAGAGCAAAAAGCACTAAGTAAGCATCATAGATTATAGATTATTATCAAGAGTTGAATTAAGAAGACTGAATTAGGAAGATTGAAGAAGAATTGACACATTTGAATTGTGGTGTTGGCAAAGAATATTGAATATATCATCTGCCAGAAGAATAAACAAATCGTCTTGGAAGAAATACAACCAGAATGCTCCTTAGAAGCAAGGATGGTGAGACTTCACCTCACTTACATTGGACATGTCATCAGAGGGCTGGAAAATAGTGAGCTTAGAAGCAGGAAGAGAGGGAGATTAGCTTTCAATGAGTCAAAGAGAAGCCACTGAAGGTTTTTTTAGTACAAAAATGACATTTTCTTTTGTTTTGTTTTAGAAGGGTTGCTTTTGCAACAGTGTTATTGTTGTTGTTAGATGCTGTCGAGTAGGTTCCAACTCATACCAACCCTATGCACAACAGAACAAAACATAGCCTCGTCCAGTGACATCCTCCCAAAATGTGCGATGCTTGAGCTACTGTGTCAATTCATCTCGTTAAGCATCTTGCCCTTCTTCACTGACCCCTCTACCAGATAATCTGTTACATAGACATTGTCATAGTCTATGTAACAGTGGAAAAGAATGATCTAGATTCCAGAAAGATTTTTAAGGTAAAATCAACAAAACATGGTGACTGATTTTAAATATGAGGAGTAAGGAAGAGGAATGATGTAAAATATTCAGCACGTTTCTGGCTTTGAGTTATTTGTCAAAATATAGAATATAGGTTTGGAGATTATCAAAGAGATGATCAAAAAAATACCATCACCAAGTCAATTCTACCTCATAGTGATGTTGTGGGACAGAGTAGAACTGCCCCCATAGGGTTTCCAAGGCTATAATGTTTATAGGAAGGGGCTCTAGTGACACAGTGGTTAAAGCATTCAACTGCTAACCAAGGGCTTTTAGTTTGAAACTACCAGCCAATCTGTGGGAGAAAGATGAGGCAGTTTGCTTCTGAAAAGATTTATAGCCTTGGAAATCCTATGGGGCAGATCTACTCTGCCCTGCAAGGTCACTATAAGTTCTAATTGACTCAATGGCAGTTTTGTTGTTGTTTTAAATCTTTACAGAATCAGACTGCCACAACTTTCTCCTCCAGAACAGCTCTTTGTTTCCAACAACCAACCTTTTGGTTAGCAGCTAAGTGCGTAGCCATTGTGCCACAGGGCTCCTTATAAAGAAGACAAGAGAGAGGAATTCGGTTTTGAAATTACATGGGAGACAGTGCCCTTGATGTGTTCAGGTGAAGCTGTCCAAGTGGAAGTTTGTTTTAATTGGTGTGTAGCCAATGGGAGAAATCTGGGCTAAAAATACAGAATTGCGAGTCAAGAATTAGACAGTGATTGAAGTTGTGGATATGGATAAAAATAAATTAAAAAAATAAAATCTGTGATATGAACAGATATATGCATACCTATATCAACTGCAGCATTATTCACAAGAGCAAAAAGATAAAAACACCCTAAATGCCCAACAATGGATGAATGGATAAACAAACTGGTAGATACAAATAATGGAATATTCTGTAATGTAAAGAATAACAATGAATCTGCAAAATACCTCATAATATATGAACCCAAAATCCATTATGCTGAATGAAATTAGTCAATCACAAAAGGACAAATATTGCATGAGACCAGTATTGTAAAAAATCAAGAAAAGGTTTCAACAAAAAAAAAGAATCATTATTTGAAGGTTACCAGGGGTAGGAGGGAACAGAGGGTAAATCACTAACTAAAGGGTAGACATGCATTAACTTAGATGAAGGAAAAAGTAATATACAATGAGGGAAAGTTCATCAAAAAATGATCAAGGCAAAGGAAGTTACAGGAGGAGTACATGTAAATCTATTACATACATAATCCTGCAATAACAGTAAAAAATAACCTACAAGTAGATACATAGACAAGTTGAATGGGACAACACACATGAATATGTATAGGTTTGGCAGAGGATATTTCTACATATGTATTTAAATGTGATGCAAATATATCCATGAAAAAAGAAAAAAATTAACTAATATAATAATATGATATATACGCCTGCTAATATGTATTGATATAAATAGATACAATAGTTAATATTTATTGAGACCAGCTTTGTGCTAGGCACTGTACTGAGTACATGTATTAGCTTATTTAATTATAATACAATAACCTTAAGAGGTGGGTGCTATCGTCCCCATTTAACAGACGAGAAACTATGGCTCAGAGAATTTAAATACTGTTCAAGTTCATACCCAACACCCATTTGCCAATTTGTAATACTCTGGTGGCTTACAGGTCACTCTGAGGCTGGAAGCTATGCCATCAGTAGTTCAAGTACCAGCAGGATCACAATGGTGGACAGGTTTCAGCAGAGCTTACTGACTAAACAGACTGGGAAGAAGAATGGGACCAACCACTTCTGAAAAAATTGACCACTGAAAACCTAATGAATAATGGTGAAACACTGATGGATATATTACTGGAAAACTTTATGAACAGCAGTGAAACATTGTCTGATAAACTGCTGAAAGACAGATAAGTCCCTCATCTTGGAACTTGAGCCCCTCAGGTTGGAAGGCACTCAAGACACAACTAAGAAAGAGTTGCCTCCTCAAAATAGAGTGGAACTTAACGATGTGGCCAGACTGAGCATGACTCAAAATGAAAAGAAACAACTGCATTCATAATAATCAGAGTGTGGATGTATGATGTACAAATCTAGGAAAATTGGAAGTTGTCAAAAAAGAAAAGGAGGAGAGGAAAATGACATTGTACCTGTAGCCCACACATTTGTTCCCTCCAGCATCTTAATTCCTAAAAAACTAGCTGTAGCAGTTAGAAGCAGTGATTCTGGAACTATGAACAGTTGAGTAAGAAAGAGGGTGCCAGATTTAGTGGAGAATGAGGAATAAAAGGAGAGCAAACAGCCAAGAAAAATAAACCTGCCCAGCCAGTGGGGAGACACAGAGGTGGAGAAGAGGAAAACTCATTAGCAGTATGGGGGAAAACCATGCAAAGAAAGAAAGAAAGGGGGGCACCGTGGAACCCATGGAGGCTTTAGGGACTCAGAATACCCACATCGCAAGCTTCCAACAGTAACCTCGTGAGCTGAGCTGAGTAAGTGGATAATTGTGCTGAGAATCAAAGCAAAAACCCCTGTGGCTTGGGTCACCACTGAGTTCAGAGTGGAAAGGGGGGAGGGAGGAAACTCACTACAGGTAGGCAGGCCCTGGGACGAGCTCACAGCAGAAGGCTGGGATTCAGCTCTTCTATGACAGCTTTTTAGCAGAGTGGACAAAAGTACAAGGTTTTTGCAGCTTTCCGACCTAAGTGGAAAGTAGTAGCTCCCTAACCATTGGGTTCTCTGCTGATTTTGAACCATGAGTCTGTGATTGACAATTAAATGTCATCATTGATAGCTGTCCCAAGCAGACTCAAAACAAAACCCCAGAGCCAGCAGCAATTACAGAAATGCAGAAAGAGGGGACTAGGTACACTTTTTTTTTTTTCTTTTCTTTCTCTTTTTCCCCTTCCCCCCCTGCCTCATCCAATAGAAGAACAACATTAAGCCACCACAAAACCTGCTTGTCCCAGCTCCAAATCCACTTCACAAAAAACAGAGACCTGTTTCCATGTTCCCAACAGTTGCAGAGAAATCCAGTACATCTGAACTAATAACAAACAAACAAACAACAAAAAAAGCTCTACACTTGCAAATATATTTAAACATAAAATCAGAGTGAAACAAATCAATATATAACTAACAGTTATAGACAACAACTTCAAAATGTCTAGGAAACAACAGATGACCTCAAATCAAATGAAAAAAAACACAACAGGACAATAAAAATAAAACCCCAGGCTAAAGACTTACCTAACATGGAAGAAGAACAGGAAATAGAATTATTTGAGAAGGAATTTAGAATATATGTATATAGAACTCTACAAGAGCTCAAGGCAACCATAAAAAAAATCAAGGAGAATGCAGACAGTACTTTGGAAGAATTCAGGAAAACCATTCAAGAAGAAAATAACAATATAAATGCAAAATCACAATTCATACAAAAACAGCAGTTAGGAATCCAGAAGATGAACACTAAAATTACAGTTGGACAACACAGTGAAAGGACAGAAGAGTAGACTAGTTCTGGCTGACGAACACATTTCCCAACTAGAAGATAAATCCCTTGATGCCAGCCTATATGAAGAAAAATCAGAACAAATATTTAAGAGAAATGAAGAGAACCTAGGAGATATAGGAGCTCTGGTGGCATAGTGTTTAAGGCATTTGACTGCTAACCAGAAGGCTGGTGGTTCAAACCCACCAGCAACATCAGAAGGAAGACTGGGCAATCTACTTCTGTAGAGATACTGCCTCAGAAACCCAAGGAGGAGTCACTATGAGTTGAATCAACTTGACAGCAGTGAGTAAGAGTTATGTGGAATAACATAAAAAGAAACAACATATGCCTTATTGAAATACCAGAACAAGACAAGGCAAAAAACAAAACAAAACAAACAAACAAAAACACTGAGAAAATTGTGGAAGACTTGCTAACATAAAATTTCCCCATATCATGAAGGAAGAAAAGACATCTGTCCAAGAAGCTCAACAAACCCCATACAGGATAGATAACAAGACAAAGTCACCAGGACATATCATAATCAAACTCTCCAAAACCAAAGACAAAGAAAGAATCTTGCAAGCAGCCCAGGAAAAAAAAAAAAAATGTCACCAACAATGGACAAAAAATCAGGCTAAGTTCTGATTATTCAGCAGAAACTAACTATGCAGGCAAGAAGGCAATGGGACATCATATATAAAATGTTGAAAGAAAAGAACTCCCAACCAAGAATTCTATGCCTGGCCAGATTGTCCATCAAATATGAGGGTAAAATGAAGACATTCTCAGATAAACAGAAATTAAGAAATATTGTGAAAACCAGACCAACCCTGCAAGAAATGCTAAAGAAAATCCATCCAATTAAGAACCCACAACAGAGAACAAATAGTCAGAACACTTGACTTCAACATTTAAAAACCAAATCAGAAATAGATGCTCAAGATCAACATCCAAAAATCAGTTGGATTCCTCTACACCAGCAAAGAGATTGCTGAAAAGGAAATAAGGAAATCAATACCATTTACAATAGCTACCAAAAAATGAAATACTTGGGAATAAATCTTACCAGGGACACAAAAGACCTCTACAGAG
>NW_006921771.1:5690401-5692202 GCF_000298275.1 Orycteropus afer afer
GAAGATTGAACATTGTGAAAATGTCAGTTCTACCCAAAGAAATCTATACATTCAATGCAATCCCAATCAAGATCTCATCAACATTCTTTAGGGATAAGGCAAAACCAATCACTAACTTTATATGGAAAGGAAAGAGACCTCGGATAAGCAAAGCACTATTGAAGAAGAAAAACAAAGTAGGAGGCATCACACTGCTGGATTTCAAAACCTACTATACAGCCACAGTAGTCAAAACTGCCTGGTATTGGTTCAGTGACAGATACATAAACCAATGGAATAGAATTGAGAACTCAGAAATAGATCCATCGACCTATAGTCAGCTGATCTTTGACAAAGGGCCAAAATCCATTAAATGAGGAAGAGAATGTTGGTTCAATAAATGGCGCTGGCAAAACTGGAGCTCCATTTGCAGAAAAATGAAACAAGATCTGTACCTCACACCATAGACAAAAACAAACTCCAGATGGATCAAAGACTTAAATGTGAAACCTAAAACAATACAGTTCCTCAAGAAGGAAAATCTAGGGGCAAATTTAGGGGCCCTAATATATGACATAAATAGACTATCAAGCATAACTCAAAATGCACAAACAGCAGAAGAGAAACCAGATGATTGGGACCTTCTAAAAATTAAATTTTTATGTGCTTCAAAAAACTTCTCCAAAAGAGTCAAAAGAGAACTTAGATTGGGAAAAAATATTTGGTAATGACATATCTGACTAGGGACTTATCTCTAGAATTTATAGAAAACCCAACATTTCAATAACAAAAAGACAAACAATCCAATTAAAAAATGGGCAGAAGGCATGAATAGACACTTCACCAAGGAGGATATTCAAGGGGCCAACAAACATATGTAGATGTGCTCACAATCATTAGCTATTAGACAGATGCAAATCAAAACAACAATGAGATAATATCTTGCTCCAGCACTAGTAGCAAAGTTCAACAAGAGAGAAAATAACAAATTCTTGTGAGGTTGTGGAGAGATTGGGACTCTCATACACTGCTGGTGGGACTGTAAAATGTTACAACCATTGTGGAAAGCAATATGGCGATTCCTTCAAAAGTTGGAATTAGAAATACCATTTGACCCAGCTATTCCATTACTAGATATATACCCTAAACAAGTGAGAGCCATGACGAGAACAGATATATGCACACCCATGCTCATCACAGCACTATTTACAATAGCCAAAAGATGGAAACAACCTAGGTGTCCATCAATTCAGGAATGGATAGCCAAACTATGGTACATACACACAATGGAATACTATGCAATGCTAAAGAATAATGCAGAATCTGCAAAACACCGCATAATGTGGATGAACTTGGAGGACCTTATGCTGAGTGAAATAAGTCAATCACAAAAGGACAAATATTTTTTTGTCCATTATTGTAAAAGTTAAGGAAAGATTTATCTATAGGAGGAAATATTCTTTGTTGGTTACCAGGGGTGGGAGGGGAGTGAAGGGAACGCTGTTAGATAGATAGAGATAAGTATTGATTCGGGTGAAGAGAAGGGCAATGTACCAAATGTGAGTGACTCATATGGTGGCATTGAGGATGAGAAAGACATAGAGAGGTACATGGGAGGTACAGACAACAAAGATGAACTCTTTTGTACATACAGTACTGCATTGTCAGTGAAGGCAAACATGGGTATATGGGTGCATAGATGAGTGGACAGGCAGAACTATTAGGTATGTCTATGAAATGGGGAGTTTATCCAAGAATATATATAGGATTGGCAGACAATGGTCCTATAAGTATATGTGAATGATCAGAATTCCCAGGTGTA
>NW_006921771.1:5692707-5696856 GCF_000298275.1 Orycteropus afer afer
TGAACCCACACCTGTGGTTTCTAGCCAAACAAAAGACAGGCATATGAGTTGAACATTTACCTCAGGTAGATACACTCCTTGGAGAGAACAATCATTGGAGAAAGAAGGGCTGCTTATGCACAGGGAGACAGCTCAGGGGGCAAGAGTGCATGGAGGGATGGACACTAGGAACAGGTGACTATGGGGAAGAAGTGGGAGGGGAGCTGTTGCATTATGGTAAACTGTGGTCAATGTCATGAGACACTGTATGTGAACTGCTGTATGGAAAGCGAATTTGCTCTGTAAATCTTCACCAAAATCACAATTAAAAAAAAAAAGAAGAAATAGATGCTCAAAATAAGCTCATAAAACATTGTACACAAAGAAACAAAGGAGTCAATCTGCAGATGACACCAACAATAACAAATAAAGGGAATAAAAGTCTCAATTACAAAACTTCCAATGGAGAGGAAGATAGGAAAATGTCCTTATAGAACAGACTGTTCCAAAATTAAAGGGACAAGAATTCACTCCAAGGTAACCACATAGAAAATTAACAATCTCCCTAAGCAAACCTAGAAAGAAGGAAAACATATAGGCCTGGTAAGCACAAAACCAACAGTAAAGAAGAAAAGAGAAGAAACACTTGA
The DNA here is from genome assembly GCF_000298275.1 of Orycteropus afer afer. Classification (NCBI taxonomy): domain Eukaryota; kingdom Metazoa; phylum Chordata; class Mammalia; order Tubulidentata; family Orycteropodidae; genus Orycteropus; species Orycteropus afer. Next base: position 5,693,337 of record NW_006921771.1, read on the forward strand.
TAACAAAATGAGCTCAGCACAGAAAAATATTTGGACCAAGGAAATCACCCACAAAACAACAAAAAACACAATAGAATGAGAGCAAACAATTCATACCTATCACTAATTACACTTAATATGAATGGACTAAATGCACCAAACAAGAGAAAGAGAGTGGCAGATTGGATAAGAAAAGAAGACCCATTGATATGCTGCCTACAAGAGACCCACCTTAGACACAAAGATAAAAACAAATTAAAAGTTAGGGGTAGAAAAAAATATATCAAGCTAACCAAAACAGAGCAGGAGTGTCAATACTAATTTCTGATCAAATAGACTCCAAGGTGAAAAACAGCATAAGGGAAAGAAGGTCACTATATGATGCTAAAACCTCAATTGACCAAGAAGACACTACCATAATAAATAAATATGCACCCAATGGAAGTGCTGCAAAATATGTGAAGCAAATAATAACTGAATTGAAAGGAAAAATAGACAACTCAGCAATAGTAGTAGGAGAGTTTAACACACCACTTTCAAGGAGGGACAGAACAACTAGAAAAAAAAAAACTCAACAAAGATACAAAAATCAAAAACACAATCAACCAACTTGACCTTATAGACATATACAGAGCACTCCACCCAACAAAAACACAATTCGCATTCTTCTCTAGTGCACATGGATCATTCTCCAGAATAGATCATATATTAGGATACAAAACAAGCCTCAATAAATTCAAAAACATTGAAATACTACTAATCATTTTCTTTGACCACAATGCTGTAAAGTTAGAAGTCAATAATAGGAAGATGAAGGAAAAAATATCAAACATGTGGAAGTTGCATAATACATTGCTCAAAACCTACTGGGTAATAGAAGAAGTAAAGCATGAAATTAAAAATTCCTAGAAACAAATGAGAATGAAGACATCTTACAAAAACCTTTGGGACACAGTGAAAACAGTCCTCAGAGGTCAATTTATAGCAATACATGCACACATCAAAAAAGAGGAGAGAAACAAAATCAACACTCTAACTCAACAGCTCCAACTTGGAAAAAGAGCAACAAAAGAAACCTACAGTATCCAGAAGTAAGGAAATAACAAAGATCAGAGCAGAAATAAGCAAAGCAGAAAACAAAACAAAAAAATAAATAAAAGAAAGAAAGAAAATCAACAAAATAATAAATTAGTTTTTCAAAAAGATTAACAAAATTGATGAACTACAGACAAATCTAACAAAAGAAACGATGAAAACAGCAAGAACAATAAATTAAAATGGTGACATCACAACAGAACCAACTGAAATTAAAAATATATATATTGATGGAATATTATGAAGAACTGCACTCCAACAGATTCGAGAACCTAGAAGAGATGGACAAGTTTCTAGAAGTAAAGACCTACCTAAACTATCCCAGTCAGAGATAGAATACTTGAACTGACCCATAAGAAAAGAAGAATTGACCAGGTCATAAAAATCTTCCTACAAGAAAAAGTCCTGGCCCAGACAGCTTCACTGGAGAATTTTACCAAACATCCAAGGAAGAGTTGATACCTATACTACTCAAACTATTCCAGAGCATAGAAAAAGATGGAATACTTCCAAATTCATTTTATGAAGCAAACGTAACACTGATACCAAAACAAGGGAAACCAAACCAAACCAAACCCACTGTCATCAAGTTGGACCCAACTTATAGCGACCCCTCCTTGGGCTTTCAAGGCAGTATCACTACAGAAGTAGATTGCCCAATCTTCCTTCCAAGGAGAGGCTGGTGGGTTTGAACTGCCATCCCTCTGGTTAGCAGTCAAATGCCTTAGGCACTATGCCACCAGAGCTCAGAAAATTATAGACCAATATCTCTTATGAATATAGATACAAAAATCTTCAACAAAACCTTGTTGTTGTTGTTGTTATGTGCCGTCGAGTCGGCCCCGACTCATAGCGACCCCTCCTTGGGTTTCCGAGGCAGTATCACTACGGAAGTAGGATTGCCCAACCTTCCTTCCGAGGAGTGGCTGGTGGGTTTGAACCGCCAGCCCTCTGGTTAGCAGGCAAGTGTCTTAGCCACTATGAACCTTAGCCAACACAATCCAACAACATATCAAAAAAATAATGCATCATGACCAAGTGAGATTCATACCTGGTATGCAAGGATGGTTCAACATCAGAAAAACAATCAATGTAATCCACCACATAAACAACAACAACAACAAAGCCATGTGATCATATCAATTGATGCAGAAAAGACATTCAATAAAATCCAACACCTGTTCTTGTTCAAAACTCTCAGCAAAATAGGAATAGAAGAGAGAATCTTCAACATAATAAAGGGGATATATGCAAAACCAGCAGCCAAAATTATTGTTACCAGAAAAAGACTCAAAGCACTCCCCTTGAGAAAGGGAACCAGACAAGAATGCCTTCTGTCACCATTTCTATTTAACATTGTATTGGAAGTCTTAGCCAGGGCAACAAGGCAAGAAAGACAATTAAACGGCATCCAAATTGGCAAAGAAGAAGTAAACCTATCCCTATTTGTGGAAGACATGTTCCTATACATAGAAAACCCAAAAGACTCACAAAAAACCTAATGGAACTAATAGAGAGGTTCAGCACAGTGGCAGGATACAAGGTCAACATACAAAAAGCAGTTGGATTCCTCTACATCAACAAGAAGGCCTCTGAAAAAGAAATAAGGAACATAGTATCATTTATAATACCATTTATTTATTAAAAAAAAAAAAAATCTAGGAGCTCTGGTGTCATATTGTCTAAACCATTTGAGTGCTAACCAGAAGGCTGGTGGTACAAACCCACCAGCCACTCCTTGGAAGGAAAGTTGGGCAATCTACTTCCATAGTGATACCACTTTGGAAACCCAAGGAAGGGTCACTTTGACTCGGATCCAACTTGATGGCAGTGCGTTTGAACAAAAATGCCTCTGAAAAAGAAATAAGGAACACAGTATCTTTTATAATAGCATTTATTTATTATTTATTTATTTAATTGTGATTTAGGTGAAGATTTACAGAGCAAATTCACTTTCCGTACAGCAGTTCACATAAACTTTGTATCATGACATTGACCACAGTTTACCACAATGCAACAGTTCCCCTCCCACCTCCTCCCCACAGTTACCTCTTCCCAGTGTCCATCCCTCCATGGACTCCTGCCTGCTGAACTGTCTCCCTTTGCATAAGCAGCCCTTCTTTCTCCCATGATTGTTCTCTTCAAGGAGTGTATCTACTTGAGGTAAATGTTGAACTTCTATGCCTGTTTTTTGTTTGGCTGGAAACCACTGGTGTGCATTCATTACAGACCTGAAGGGCAGGCAGGGACCATAGTCTCAGTGGTTCCACCAGGCTCTATCAGACAAGCAAACCTCCTTTTTTTTCCTGCAAATGATTTTGAGTTTGTTCCACATTGTTCTCCCTCTCTATCTATATCTATCAAGGATCTCCTACATAGATCCCCTTCCAAGTGGATGACAGTGGTAGCCGGGCACCATCTAGTTCTTCTGGTCTCATAGTCATAT
>NW_006921771.1:5697287-5698609 GCF_000298275.1 Orycteropus afer afer
ATGCTACCAGAGCTCCCAGCTCTACTATACACCTGGGAATTCTAATCATTCACATAAACTTATAAGACCATTGTCTGACAACCCTATATATGTTCTTGGATACACTTCTCATTTCATAGACTTACCTAATCATACAGCCTGTCCACCCATCTATCCACCCATATACCCATGTTTGCCTTCATTGACAGTGCAGTACTATATGTGCAAAGGGTTCATGTTTGTTGTCTGTACCACCCATGTTCCTCTCTATGTCTTTCTCATCCTCAATGCTGTCATATTAGTCACACAGATTTAGTACATTGCCCTTCTCTTCACCCAAAAATCAATACTTATCTCTATCTATCTAACAGCCTTCCCACCCCTCCCCTCCTACCCCTGGTAACCAACAAAGAAAATTTCCTCCTATAGATAAATCTTTCCTTAACTTTTACAATAATGGACTAATACAATATTTGTCCTTTTTTGATTGACTTATTTCACTCAGCATAATGTCCTCCAAGTTCATCCACATTATGCGGTGTTTTGCAGATTCTACATTATTCTTTAGCATCGCATAGTATTCCATTGTGTGTATGTACCACAGTTTGGTTATCCATTCCTGAGTTGATGGACACCTAGGTTATTTCCATCTTTTGGCTATTGTAAATAGTGCTGCGATGAACATGGGTGTGCATATATCTGTTCTCGTCATGGCTCTCACTTGTTTAGGGTATATATCTAGTAATGGAATAGCTGGGTCAAATGGTATTTCTAATTCCAACTTTTGAAAAAATCGCCATACTGCTTTCCACAATGTTTGTAACATTTTACACTCCCACCAGCAATGTATGAGAGTCCCAATCTCTCCACAACCTCACCAGAATTTGTTATTTTCTGTCTTGTTGAACTTTGTTACTAGTGCTGGAGCAAGATGGTATCTCATTTTTGTTTTGATTTGCATCTGTCTAATAGCTAATGATTGTAAGCACATATTCATATGTTTGTTGGCCGCTTGAATACCTCTTTGGTGAAGTGTCTATTCATGTCTTCTGCCTATTTTTTAATTGGATTGTTTGTCTCTTTGTTATTGAGGTGTTGGAGTTTTCTATAAATTCTAGTGATAAGTCCCCTGTCTTATGCTATTACAAAATATTTTTTCCCAATCTGTAGGTTCTCTTTTGACTCTTTTGGAGAAGACTTTGAAAACACATAAAAATTTAATTTTTAGAAGGTCCCAATCATCTGGTTTCTCTTCTACTGTTTGTGCATTTTGAGTTATGCTTGATAGTCTATTTATGCCGTATATTAGGGCCCTTAAATTTGCCTCTAGATTTTCCTTGAAG
>NW_006921771.1:5701019-5703567 GCF_000298275.1 Orycteropus afer afer
TTTTAGTCTATTTTTGTCTTTATCTCTAAGGTGTGTCTCTTGTAGGCAGCATATTGATGGGTTGTGTTTTCTTATCCAATCTGCAAATCTCTGTCTCTTGAGTGGTTCATTTAATCCATTAACATTGAGTGTAATTGTTGACAAGTATGATTTGGTTGCTGCATTTTCATGTATGTTTTTTCATGGTCTCCCTGGTTTCTTTGTTCCATATTATTTTCTGTGCTGAGCTCATTATGTTTATGAATCTTGTTATCATTTCCTTTTTTGCTGTTGTTTTAGTATTCGCTGGGTATTTGTACTTGTCCTCTTTGTTACTGTAATATGAAGGTTCATCATTTTTCTTTGAGGTTACTCTATGATTTATAATTTTCTCCCTGAGTTTAGAACAGTCTACTCTGTCTTGCAACTCTCTTAACTTCCTCACCACTTTGAAGTTCTGCAACTCCACAGTCTTTTCCCTTTTTTTGTTTGTAGTTGTCCTCGCTTGCTAATTGATGTCTCTGGTTCCCTGTTTACAATCTTGCAATCTCATTTTATTTTGGCTATGTCCATAACTGTGTTTTCTGGGATATGTCATCTTGTGTATTAATTGTCTGTTGAAATTTACTATTTTTGGTTTTCTGATTAAAGTACTCCCTTTAGCGTCTCTTGTAAGATTGGTCTGGTTTTAAAAAATTCCCTTAGTTTTCTGCTTATCTGGAAATCTCCTAATTTTACCATCATATTAGAGGGACAATTTTGCTGGGTATATAATTCTTGGTTGAAAATTTTTCTCTTTCAGGGTTTTGTATATACCATCCCATTGTCTTCTCACTTGCATGGTCTCTGCTGAGAAATCAGAGCTTATTCTTACTGGCTGACCTTTGTATGTAACTTTTTGTTTTTCCTTGTTCTGCTCTCAGGATTCTTTGTCCTTGGTTTTGCTGAGTTTCATGATGATATGTCTTGGTGATTTTCTTTTGGGATCTATCCTGTTTGGAGTTCTTTGGACTTCCTGAATGGATATGTTCTCCTCTTTCATCATATTAGGGAAGTTCTCCTCCAGCAAATCTTGGATGAATTTCTCATGGTTTTTTTTTTATCTTCTTGTTCTGGAATTCCAATGACACATAGATTATTTCTTGTGATGGTATCCCACATGAACCGTTGGTTTTCTTCATTTTGTTTTGATTTTTTTTCTGACTGATTCCTTTCCAAAGAAGTATTTAGGTATTTGTCTTCAATCTCATTAATTCTGTCTTCCATTGCATCAATTCTACCTCTTTGCCCTTCCAATGTGTTATCTATTTCTAACAATTTAGTATTAATCTTCTGGATTTCTATCTGTGGATTTAGAATCATTTCTAATTTTTCATTTATTTTGTCATTCTGTTCTTGTATTTTCTTCCAAAATTCTTCTAAGTTTTTTTTCTGTGTTTTCTTTGGTCTGTCTCTCAGTCCTTTGAAGATACCTAAAATAATTCTTTTGAATTCCTTATCAGAGAGTTCCAATGCTGCTTCTTCCTCAGGGATGTGTTCTGGGTGTGTATCCTGCTCCTTTGTTTCTACCACTTTATCTTGCTTCTTTGTGTGGACTGTGATGTTCTGTTGTCTCCGAGGCATTGTAGTATTGTATTAAGATCTCTGTTAATTGTTTGTGAAGAGCAGCCAAGGGTAATTCAGGCTCTTCTTGGTGTTTTTTTATTGTTGGCCTGCTGGTGGAGAAGGAGGTGCTGGCTCTTGCTCAGTAAGTGAAGTTGCAGGAGGTGTGGGTGTACTTTTATCTTATGGGGATTGTTGTTGTCTCCCACTTAGTTAGTCAAAAATTACATTTGAATAACCATTGAAAAAACTAAAAGCACATGGACAAAAAAATACACCCTGAAATCACACAGGAAAAATAACCAAAAAAAAGAAAAAGTGGAGAAAAGAAAAGGAAAACAGGTAAATATGCAATATCTGGGGATAGATCACTAAGAGAAAAAAAAGTAGAGAAGGAGAATAATGAAGAAAGAAAACAAACTAACAAACAGGAAAGAGAAGAGAAAAAAAAAGGAAAATCAAAACAAAACAACAAAACCTAAGAAGTAATAGGGTTAATCACGAGCGAGAGAGAAAAAAAGAAAAAGTGTAAACTAAGAACTTTTCAGTCATGTAGTGCTGGTGCAGAGAGTTTCTTGGCATTACTGGAAAGCAGAACCTCTACTTAAGCCCTTGGAATCTGGTAAAGCATTGTCTCTGTAGGTTGTCTCTTGCTGCTGGTTATGTGTTCATTTGTTTTGTCTTGGTTTTATGGTTTAATATTTTGAAAAGGTGAGGCTGGTGTGTTTTATCTTATTATTGATTCAGATGGGTTGGGTTGCTCTGCTGTTTTCTTTGTGATGGTGGAATCACTGTGTGTAGTGTGGGTATGTGTTTCTGTTTTTCTTTACACAGGGTTTAGAGTTCGAAGCGTGAGGTTTTATGGTAATTGGCTGAATATGGTTTCTTCTATTGAATGAGTGAGAGCTCTGGTAGCATAGTGGCTAAGACACTTGCCTGCTAACCAGACGGCTGGTGGTTCAAACCC
>NW_006921771.1:5703667-5714505 GCF_000298275.1 Orycteropus afer afer
GGCTGGTGGTTCAAACCCACCAGCCACTCCTCGGAAGGAAGGTTGGGCAATCCTACTTCCGTAGTGATACTGCCTCGAAAACCCAAGGAGGGGTCGCTATGAGTGATACTGCCTCGAAAACCCAAGGAGGGGTCGCTATGAGTCGGGGCCGACTCGATGGCACATAACAACAACAACAACAATTGAATGAGTGAAGTTATTGGCAGAGAAGGTGGGAGCAGTAGAAGAAAAGCTTGGTGGTGCTAGGATCAGTTTCTAGGGCTTTGAGCAGGCTATTATTGATGACGTATTTATTTGCAAGACCACAGTTCAACCTCAGGGAAAATTCCTCTTTTTAGAGGGTCACAAATTTCTGCCAATTTCAGGCACACTCAAAGACCCCGCCTCCGCGGCCCCACAGTTCCAAAGCGTGGCTGCAAGGCAAAATTCACGGGACCAGGCTCAGCTGCAGTTTCTTTGCTCTCCATGCCCTGTCTGCCTGTGGTGCTGATGCAATCCAGCCAGACTGCCAATGGCTGGCTCTGGAGTTTGTCTGTGATACTGCCCGCCTGCAGCACCAAATATGCGTGCAATTTCAGGTGTATTGGAGTCCGGGGAGTACCTGAGTAGGCACTTATTGATGACATATTTATTTGCAAGACTGCGGCTCAATCTTAGGAAAGATTCCTATTGTTAGAGGGTCCCAAATTTCCATCAATTTCATGCACACTCAAAGCCCCCGCCTCCACAGCCCCACAGCACCAAAGCGTGGCTCCAGGGCAAAATTCGCAGGATTGCACTCAGCTGTGGTTTTTTTGCTCTCTGTGCCCCGTCTGCCCGCAGTGGTGACTCAATCCCACCCGACCGGTAATGGTCGGCTCTTGAGTTTGTCTGCAATATGGCCCACCAGTGGCACCAAATATGTGTGCAATTTTATCTGTGGTGGAGTTGAGGGAGTACCTGCCAGTGACCTGTGGTCCTGATAACAGTGGCAAAGAAAAGCATGGTGTCTCCCAGTCTGACCCAAGCCCACTCTGTAATCCATTGGGAGGGGAGGGAGCTAGCCTTTCTGATGCACCAGTGAGATCTCCACCTGGGTCTCAGCAATGGTGCCTGTGTCTGGCTGCACCCAGACCACCCAAATTACCAAGAAAATCAGCCACTGGAAGATGGTTTCTGCCGCTGCCTGCTGGAATATTGTATTGGTTGCTGGTAAGCTGGTATAAGTGAACTCGTTTTGGGCTCAGGGATCTCAGGCTGCTGCCTCCACCTGGCAGACTGACTGCCCCAGAAAGGTTTCTAATGGTCTTTCTCGGGTGCCCATTCATCTTCCGGCAGTAACTCTTTTCTGAATAATCTCCCTGTGCCTTTCCTCCAATTCTGCTTTTCTGTGTTTGTGCACTCTGATTCAGTGAGCTGTTCAGAGCACCAAAGATCCCAATTCAAACTATTGTACCTAGTTCTTAAAGTCCTTAGATGCCAGAGGGAAAAAATAAATGTGCTGCTCACTGGCGAGACTCTATTTTGAATATTATACCATTTATTTTTAAAAGCTACCAAAAAGATAAAATATCTAGGAATAAATCTCACCAGAGACACAAAAGACCTATACAAAGAAAATTGTAAAACATTACTACAGGAAACTACAAGGGATCTACATAAATGGAAGAACCTCCCTGGTCAATGTATAGGAAGACTGAATATTGTGAAAATGTCAATACTACCCAAAGTAATCTACACATTTAATGCAATCCTGATCCAAATACCATTAATATTTTTTAAGGATATGGAAAAAGCAGTTACTAACTTCATATAGAAAGGAAAGAGACCTCAGATAAGCAAACTACTTCTGAAGAAGAAAAAACAAGTAGGAGGTCTCACACTACTGGATCTCAAAACCTAGTATACAGCCACAGTAGTTAAAACAGTGTAGTACTGTTACAGTGATAGACAGATAGACCAATGGAACAGAACTGAAAACCCAGAAATTGACCCATCCATCTATGGACAGCTGATCTTTGACAAAGGACCAAAACCCATTAACTGGGAAAGAGAAAGCCTCTTTAACAAATGGTGCTTGCAAAAGTGGATATCCACCTGCAGAAAAAATGAAACAAAACCCATACCTCACAACATACACAAAAACAAACTCAAGTGAGATCAAAGACTTAAATGTAAAACCCACAACTATAAAGTTTGTCAGAGATAAAATAAGGGCAAATTTAAGGACTCTAATTTACAGCATAAATAGACTATCAAGCATAACCTAGAGTGCACAGGCAGTGGAAGAGAAGTTAGATGTCTGGGACTTTTAAAAATTAAATACTTATGTACATTGAAAGACTTCTCCAAAAAGGTAAAAAAAGAATGAACCAATTGGGAGAAAATATTTGCCTATGATGTATCTGACAAAAGACTTACCTCCAAAATTTATAGAAATCTTCAACACCTCAAGGCCAAAAAGACAAACAACCCAACTCAAAAATGAGCAAAGGACATGAACAGACACTTCAATAAAGATAATATTCTGACAGCCAACAAACACATGAGGAATTGCTCAAGATCATTAGCCATTAAAGATATGCAAATCAAAATAACAATGAAATATCATCTCACCTCAGCAATAATAACAAAGTCCAACAAGAAAGAAATAGAAAATGCTGGCAAGGTTGTGAAGAGATTGGAACTCTCATACACTGCCGGTGGGACTGTAAAACAGTACAACCATTGTGGAAAATGGCATGGTGTTTCCTTAAAATATTGAAAACAGAAGTACAATTTGAAGCAGCAACTCCAAGAAATATATCCTAAAGAGGTGAGAGACAGGACACAAACAGCCATATACACACCCATGTTCATCACAGCACAATTCACTATAGCAAAGAGATGGAAACATCCTAAATGCCCATCAACAAATAAATGGATAACCAAATTATGGTACATTCACACAACAGAATACTATGCTACATTAAAGAATAATGAAGAATATGTGAATCATCTCACAATTGTGGGTGAATTTGGAGGACATTATTCAGAGTGAAATAAGTCAATCATAGTGGAACAAATATTGTATGAGCCCACTACTATAAAAAGTCAAGGAAGGGTTTGCTTAGAGAAGGGAACTCACTCTGTAGATTACCAGAGATGGGAAGGAAGGGGAGGGAAAATTTTGGACTAGTTGGGGGCCACATGCTGAGTTGGGTAAGGGGAGGGGTGGTATGGAAAGAGTCTGTGACCAGCATGATAACATTGGAAAAAGGAAGGACACTGAATTGTTCACATTAAGATAGAGATGTCAGAGGCTAATACCAATGTATGCACAATACTACATTACCACGAACACCAAACACCAAGCTAAAGATAAATGCATAGACAACTGAGAAGATCAGATGGGGGCTGGCAAACAGGAACATACCCTAGACCAATGATAGACTTAGCTGAAGATAATCTTGCATAAATACTAGTGTTACTAAATAACCACGATAATTACAGAAGCAACAGAAGACAGATTTGGAGTAATCCCTCAGGAACAGCCAAACACCTTGGGAGAGAGAATCACCAGATCTGCTGACTCAAGACCATAGTATTAGGTGCACCAGGCTCAATTGGCACACATAATACATAAAAAATCTTGTTCCACAGCCTACTTTAGTGAGCAGAGACTGGGATCTTAAAAGCTTTTGATTGGCCATGTAAGATGCAGCTAGTGGTCTGAAGTGAAGAAGAGTGAAGAAAATCAAGGGCATATGCAAACAATTAATCCAAGGATATTATAGATCTCAAGACCAGAAGAACAAGATGGTGCCTGGCTACCAGCACCAACTACTTGGGAAGGAATCAAAAGTGGAAATCCTAGATAAAGTGGGAGGAAAAATGTGTAAGAAAATTCAAATACAAAATAACGACCTGAATTACTGCTTAGATGGAGTCTGATGGGACCCCCAAGACTATGGCCCTGGGATACTCTTCAGGCCTCATATAGGACTCACTCCCAAGGACTGGCTCTCAGCCCAACAGTAGAAAAACTCAAATGCAGAACACCCAACCCAGGGCTATACATCCACCTACTCTATGGAGAAACACCTCTTGGAGCAATCGGCCATGGGAACCAGAGGGGCAGCATTCACATGCAGGGAAAGCTGGACAGACAGGAGTGAATAATTAAGAAGGGCACGGGGGAGGGGGGCCATAGAGAAGGGAAAGGAAGAAAGTGGATTAGGGTTGGGATGGTCATCAGGGAGTGAAACCAAATATACATGAACTGTTGAGTGAAAAAATTTCTGCTCTGTAAATTTGTACCCAAAGCAAAAAAAAAAAAAAAAAAATTTAAAAAAGAAAAGAAAAGGAATGCATAAAGATCAATATCCTGGGCATTAGTGAGCTGAAATGGACTGGTACTAGCTATTTTGAATCAGAGAGTCATATGGTTTACTATACCAGGAATAGCAAATTGAAAAGGAATGGTGTTGCATTCTTTGTAGAAATGAACATTTCAAGATATATCTTGAACTACAGTGCTGTTGGTGATAGGATAATCATACACCTACAAGGAAGACCAATTAATGCTACTATTATTCAAATTTACACACCAACCACTAAAGCCAAAGATTATGAAATGGAATATTTTTACCAAATTCTGTAATCTGAAATTGACAAGATATAAAATCGAGATGTATTAATAATTACTGGTGATTGGAATGCAAAAAGTTGGAAACAAAGAAGAAGCATCAGTAGCTGGAAAATATGTCCTTGGTGTTAGAAATGAGGCTGGAGATCATGACAGATGTCCATTATAGAACTTTGTAAGAGCAATGACTTATTCATTGCAAATACCTTTTTTCAACAACATAAATAGTAACTACACATGTGGACCTCACCAGATGGAATACACAGAAACCACATAGACAATGTCTGTGGAAAGAGTCAATGAAGAAGCTTAATACAATCAGTTAAAACAAAGCCAAGAGCTGACTTATGCAAATTCAAAATGAAGCTGAAGAAAATTAAAACAAGTCTACAATTGCCAAAATACAACCTTGGGTATATACCATTTGAATTTAGAGACCATTTGAAGAATAGATTTGATGCATTGAACATCAACAACCAAAGACCAGATGAGTTGTGGAATGACATCAACATCATACATGAAGAAAGCAAAAGGTCATTAAAAAGATAGGAAAGGAAGAAAAAAACAAAATGGATGTTAGTAGAGACTCTGCAACTTGCTCTTGAATGGACAGTAGCTAATGTGAATGAAAGACGTGATGAAATAAAAGAGCTGAACAGAAGATGTCAAAGGTCAGCTCAAGAAGACAAAATATTATAATGTGTGCAAAGACCTGGAGTTAGAAAATCGAAAGGGAACAACACACTTGGCATTTTGCAGGCTGAAAGAATTGAAGAAAAATGCAAGGTTCAAATTGGAAGATTGAACGATTCTATGGGAAAAATATTGAATGTGGCAGGAAGTATCAAAAAAAGATGGAAGGAATATTCAGAGTCACTATAAAAAAAAGAATTAGGCAATGTTCATCCATTTCAGGAGGTAGTATATGATCAAGAACCAATGGTATTGAAGGAAGAATCTGAAGCTGTACTGAAGGAATTGGAGAAAAACAAGGCTCCAAGAATCGATGGAATACCCATTGAGATGTTTCAACAGTGCTGGAAGACAGCTACCTGGCCAAATGACTGGAAGAGATCCAAATTTATGCCATTCCAAAGAAAGATGATCCAATAGAATGTGGAAATTATCAAGCAATATAATTAATATCACCTGCAAGTAAAATTTTGCTGAAGATAATTCAAAAAGAATTGCAGCAGTATATTGACAGGGAACTGCCAGAAATGCAAGCTGGATTCAGAAGAGGATGTGGAATGAGGGATATCACTGTTGATGTCATATGGATCTCAGCTGAAAGCAAGGAATATAAGAAAGATGTTCACCTGTGTTTTATTGAGTATGCAAAGGCATTCAACTGTGTGGAGCACAACAAATTATGGATAACACTGTGAAGATTGGGAATTCCAGAACACTTAATTATGCTCATGAGGAACCTGTACATAGACCAATAGGCAGTCCTTTGAACAGAGTAAGGTGATACTGTATGGTTTAAAATCAGGAAGAGCATGTGCCAGGTTTATACTTATTCAATCTTAATTTGAATATATCCTGTAAAATTTAAATACTTATTCAATCTGTATACTGAGCAAATCATCTGAGAATCTGGTCTACATGAAGAATGGGACATCAGGATTAGAGGAAGACTCATTAACATCCTGTGATATGCAAACAAAAATTGAGAGTATCAGCGATCTCATTTTACTTGGATCCACAATCAACACCCATGGAAGCACCATTCAAGGAATCAGACATCGTTTTACACTGGGCAAATCTGCTGACTTCTTTAAAGTTTTAAAGAGCAAAGATGTTACTTTGAAGACTAAGGTGCGCCTAACCCAAGCCATGGTATTTTCAATCTCCATATATGCATGTGAAGCTGGACGGTGAATAAGGAAGACTGCAGAAGAACTGATGCATTTGAATTGTGGTATTGGTGAAGAATACTGAAAATATCATGGCCTGTCAGAAGAACAAACAATTGAGTCCTGGAAGAAGTGCAGCCAGAATGCTCCTTAGAAGTGAGAATGGCCAGACTTTGCCTAACATACTTTGGTCATGTTCTCAGAAGGGACCAATCCTTGGAGAAGGACATCATGTTTGGTTAAGTAGATGGGTAGATAAGAAGGGGAGGACCTCAGTGAGATGAGTTGACACAGTCTCTGCAATTATGGGCTCAAACATAGCAAGGATTGTGAGGATGATGCAGGCCCAGGTAGTGTCTCATTCTGTTGTACATGGGGTCAGTTTGATTTGGAATAGACTTGATGGCACCTCACAACAACCACAAAATCATACAGCTAGTGAATGAGAAGCCATGTTTGCCAGTGACTATACTGTCACAAGGGGAGCTCTGGTGACGTAATGCCTAAGGCATTTGACTGCTAACCAGAAGCTGGCAGCTCAAACCCACTAGCCACTTCTTGGAAGGAAGAGTGGGCAATCTACTTCCATAGAGATACCACCTCAGAAACCCAAGGAGGGGTCGTTATGAGTTGAATCGACTAAATGGCAGTGAGCTTTATGGTTTTATACTGTCATGAACAATATGAAGACATGAACCTTGACTTTTCATCTCTGTGTCACCAACTGTAAACACATAGAAAATATTCAATAAATGTTTGGTGACTGACTTGATGGATTGGTTTCAATGACAAGGGACAGGGGGAAGGAAAACTAGTGTCTTACTCAGTGTAACAAATAAGGTGATGTCCCCTGTAAGAAACAGAGAAATCAAGAAAAGAATGATGCTGCTCTCAAGTACTGAATAAATGTTGTTAATGTAATTTATATCTCTAAATTGCATACCTAAAAAATGTTGAATTGGCAAAGGTTGTATTATATATATTTTAATAATAATAAGAATTTACATAAAATTGTTAATTTTATATCACTAATTAGTCTTAAGGTAAAAGTTCACAGATCACTAATTTAGCAAATAATACATTTTTTGACTGCCACACTAAAAATTACTTAGAAAAAGCATTGGTAAGAAATTACTTAATTCCTTATATATAGTAAAGTAGCAAAAAAAAATTTCTCTACCATACTAATGACTTTCCCATTTAAATTTTACAGGATATATTCAAATTAAGAGCCTGAGATTTCTTATCTTGTGCTTGTTAATTTATAATTACTCCATAGAAGAAAAGCTTGAGCATCAGTTCACTACTCTAAAAGAAGCAGCCACTAACCTGGATGTAGTTGTATGCTCAGACTCTCGTTTCTAGTCAAGTGGGAGACAGAGCAGGTCACAGCAGACATGATGCCATCCTCCCAGTGGCACGCACTCCTCACAGACACTGCACCGTTGCCCTGATTTTCTTGCTCAGTGATACAGTCCCCCTCTGGGTTCCAGGAGATCTGTGCAGCCGGCTTCCCTGCAACTGCCTTGCACACCACAGTTCTATTCTCAGTTAGAAACACGGTCACCTCGGGGGGCACTGCAGAGATGTAAGGGAAAACAAATGCTTCAGTGTTAACATAAGCAAAAAGGAATTCAGAGAGACTTTTGATTCTGTCTCAGTCTGGTTATCTGAATAGCACAATGTACAATGTTCCTTACCTAACACTTGGACATGATAGGCATGATGGAAATTCCCATTAGCTGTTACTATTTCACACATGTAAGACCCATCATGAGTGATGGCCACTGGATCAATCTGAAGGGCAGGACTCTGGTCAGGTCTGGTGGCCCAGGTTATTCCTTTATTAGTACAATTAGCTTCCAAAGTCTCATTTTTATCTCTCCTGTAGGCTTTGGTGCAGGAAGTGTTGTCTCTGAAGATTATTTTCCATGTTGCTACAAACTCAGGTGTCAGTGGGACAGGAGGGCAGGAGAGCACAGCCTTTGTATTCACCAGTACAGTCAGTGAAGTCTTCACTGGACACACACACACACAGACACATAGTGATTTTTTTTTTTAAGCTTGATAAAGAATTCTATTACGTTAAATTTATCCATAGCATAATATATGGTGTTTTACTAGAACTTTACTTTGGTGCTAAGTAATATTCCAAAAATATTTGAGTCACATGACAAACTAAAAATTCACAAAATATATATAATGCAATAAATATTATCTAAAGATTAATAATTTTTTTCTTATATTATGTATTATTAGCAAAACAATATGTATTATATGTAGGAAAAATATTTCAAGTCTCTTGAAATTATTCAAGAGCTTTGATATCTATAAAACAGATCATTGAGAAAACAGAACAGTAAATTAAAAGACAAAGAAAATGTTCTAAATCTAATCTTTGGTCATAGACTTTATTAAATTTATCATATAAAGGATGCCTCTGTGGAAAGAAAATGGAATAATTAATGGTATGGGTGTTTCTTCCTAAGTTTTGATGAGACAAACATAAGAACTAAATGTGTATTCCTAAGACAATCATAAACGTGCAAAGTATAGGGGAAAGGAAAAAAAAAAAAAAAAACCTCATGCCCATCGAGTCAGATCTGACTCAGTGACCCCTCCTTGGGTTTCTAAAGGTGGTATCACTATGGAAGTAGATTGCCCAACTTTCCTTCCGAGGAGTGGCTGGTGGATTTGAACTGCCAGCCTTCTGATTAGCAATCAAATGCCCTAGGCTCTATGCCACCAGAGTTCCCATGCAAAGCATATGGCACTTTTATTAAAAATAACTAAGAGGACATTAAGGTTGAACAAGTTGGAAATTTTTTTATTTTGTTCTTTAATTCAGAGTGTCACAAAGTCAGTAAAATCAACTGATCTTAAAATAATCTGTAATATCATCAGTTTACCCATCACATAAAAAATTAAAAACTGATGATCCACAGTAGTAAGAGATGCTTAAAAATATTTGTTTTTAGTAAATTTGTGTCCCACAAATGTTAACTGGCCACAATAAGAAAAAGAGAGTGATAAAGGTTTCCATTTGTCATTTACTTCTAAAGGGTCTTATTTAAAGCCACCTAAAACTCTTCCTTTTTAAAATCAACATTTTATCTACCTGGGATGTAAAAGTTTCTTCACTTGCTTGCTTATTTGTTTGGTGGATATTGCTACCTCTAACGTATAACTGGTCCCTGGTAGACCAGGAACAGAAAGGAGTTAACTTATAGGCAGAGGTAATTAATCCTGACAATCATGAGATAATACGATTACTTCTATATAATTGTTGTTGTTGTTAGGTGCCATCGAGTCACTTCCGACTCATAGCCACCCCATGCACAGAAGAACAGAACACCACCCAATCCCACGCCAGCTCCATGATCCTTGCTATACTTGAGCCCATTGTTGCAACCACTGTGTCAATCCATCTCATCGAAGGCCTTCTCCTCTTTCGTCGACCTTCCACCTTACCAAGCATGACATCCTTCTCCAAGGAATGGTCCCTTCTGACAACATGACCAAAGTAGGTGAGATGAAGTCTGGCCATCCTCGCTTCCAAGAAGAATCTCAGCTGCACTTCTTCCAGGACAGTTCTTTTAGCAGTCCACAGTACTTTCAGCATTCTTTGCCAGCACCACAACTCAAAAGCATCAACTCTTCTTCGGTCTTCCTTATTCATCGTCCAGATCTCACATGCATATGAGGTGACTGGAAATATCATGGCCTGTGTCAGGTGCACCTTAGTCCTCAAGGAAACACCCTTGCTCCTCAGCACTTGAAAGAGTTCCTTTGCAGCTGACCTACCCAGAGCTACACGTTTTCTAATGTCCTGACTGCTGCTTCCATTGGCATCAACTGTGGAACCAAGCAACGTGAATTCTTTGACAACCACAATCTTTTCTCCATTTATCATGATGCTGCTTATTGGTCCAGTTGTGAGGATTTTTGTTTTCTTTATATTGAGATGTATCCATACTGCAGACTGTGTTCCTCAATCTTCACCAGTAAGTCCCTCAAGTCATCCTCACTTTCAACAAGCAAAGTTATATCATCAGCGTATCTCAGGTTGTTAATGATTCTTCCTCCAATCCTGATGCCATGTATTTCTTCATATACTCCAGCTTCTTGGATTATTTGCTCAGCATATAGATGGAATAAGTATGAGGAGAGGATACAACCCTGATGCACTCCCTTCCTGATTTTAAACCATGCAGTGTCCCTTTGTTCCGTTCGAACGACAGCCTCTTGGTCAAGGTACAGGTTCCTCATGATGACAAACAAGTATTCGGGAATTCCCATTCTTCTCAATGTTATCCATAATTTGTCATGATCCACACAATCAAATGCCTTTGCATAGTCAATAAAACACAAGT
>NW_006921771.1:5715950-5743659 GCF_000298275.1 Orycteropus afer afer
TAGGAGTATAGATATTATCTTATCACTGACAGCCTTATACTTCAGGACAGATCTTGAAACATCCTTTGTGATGATGAATGCCATGCCATTCCTCTTTAAACTGTCGTTCCTGGCATAGTAGATCATATGGTTGTCTGATTCAAAATGGCCAAAACCAGTCCATTTCAGCTCACTATTGCCTAGGATATCAATGTTTATCCGTTCCATTTCATTTTTGACATCTTCCAATTTTCCTAGATTCATACTTCATACACTCCATGTTCCAATTATTAATGGATGTTAGCTGCTGTTTCTCCTCAATTTGAGTGGTGCCACGTCAGCAAAAGGAGGTCTCAAAAGCTTTACCTTATCCATATGAGTAAGGCTGATTTTACACTGATTGATGCAGCTCTTGCCTAGTTCTATTTTGAGAGCCTTCTAACCTAAGTGACTCATCTTCCTCCTCTGTTTTAGACAATGATTCCAGGCTATTCCTAAAGTTGTGCAGTAATTTATCAAATAGTGCTTCTCTGCTATTCATAAGGTTTTCCCTGGCCAATTCTTTGAGAAGTGGATGACCTCCTCCTCCTTCCTAGTCTGGCTCAATCTTCAAGCCAGGCTGATACCTGTGCACAGCCAGTATGAGACACCAGTGGTACAGCCTCAAGACACAGCAACACGTCACCACAGTAGGACAATCTGACAGACAAGTTTGTCTCCCTTACCTGTTGGAAACCCCTCCAACCACCCTTACCTGGATCCCTGCGGCTAACTCCTTGATCTGTTCCAGTCCCCTTTGCCTTTTCTGACCTATCCCTGCCTTCTGCCTCACTGCTTGTGGGGGGTGGCCTGGGTTCCCTGTCCTCACCTGGCTCCCTGCAGTTGAATCCTTGATCTGTTCCTATCCCCTTTGCCTTTTCTGTCCAATCCCTGCCTTCCTGCCTTGCTCCTTGTGGGGCATGGCCTGGGTTCCCTCTCTTCACTTGGGTCCCTGTGGCTGATTCCTCAATCTGTTCCAGTCCCTTTTGATTTTTTTTGTCCTCTCCCTGCTTCCTGCCTCGCTGCCTGTTCTTAGGTCCCTGGAATCCGAATGAGAATGCTATCACTTTAAATATCCAAAATCGTCACTGCTTGTAAACATTTAAAATGGCTGTGCTCTCTGGACAAACAAGAAGGTCAGTGAAGAAAACCTGCAATATCTGGGGATAGGGCAATAAGAGAAAGAAGGCAGAGAAAGAGAATAATGAAGAAAAAATAGGAAAAATACAAAAAGAACAACAAGGAACAGGGTTAATCATGAGAAAAAAAGAAGGAAAAAAAAAATTTGCAACCAGGAACAGGGATAAGAAAAAAAGCCAAAAACCAGGACCTGAGAGAGGAAGAATAAAGAATAATAGTAAAAAGGACAAAAGTATTAATAATAGTAGTACTTTTAAAACAGACAAAAGCAAGAAAACCAAAAACTAGAAAAAAAAAGAAAAAAAAAAAAATTGGAGGAGGGCAGGGCAGGGCACCCAGGCTCTGTCAGAGCACAGAGTGGGATGGAGTTCCTGTGGGCCCAGAAAGTGAGTGGGAGTGGGGGATGGCCAAACCTCCGTTCACCAAATGGGTGTGGGGTACAAGAGCAACAAGGGGAATGTCATACCTTTTCAGTCCAGGTCCGGAGTGTCCTTGGGTTTACTCAGATATTTAGCTCACATAATATTGATTTTATGTGGTATATATTTTATAATTAGTGCATATAATTACACTTGAGTGTGTGATATTAAGACTTTTGAAGACAAATAATACTTCTCTTAAATCAAAAGAGTTAAATTTCCTAAAAAATTACGTAACTTTATAGTCTTCCACAGAGGTATATAATCTTTAAGAAAGTTAACTCTTTTGATTTAAAAAAAAAAATTGTTTGTCTTCAAAACTCTTTATGCTCATTCATAAAGAGTCTTGGTGGCACAATGGTTAAGTGCTCCACTGCTAGCCAAAAAGCCAACAGTTCAAACCCTCCCAGGGGCTCTGCTGGACAAAAACCTGGCCATCTGCTCCTGTAAAGATTACACCCTAGGAAACTCTATAAACCAAAAAAAAAAAAGGGGGGGGGGGAACTCTGATGGGATAGTGCCTAAGGCATTTGACTGCTAACCAGAAGGCTGTAGATTCAAACCCACCAGTCACGCCTCAGAAAGCTATATATAATAGAGATATGCTTTTTGTTCTTCCATGCCTAGTTTTAACAGTAAATCATAAGTATGTCACAAATGAAGTACCTGATAACAAAGCCAGACCCCTAGGTCACCCCCTAGGCAAGGCACTTAAACTAGTAGAATTGTTAACTGAGGAAAATGGGAGTCTGGAATACATGGTGGAAGGAGTAATTGATAAGCATCGGTTATGGCATTGAAACCAATGACAATAGGGGCAAATATAATTTGTCTCACTACCCTTCTTTCTTAAGTTTTCTCAGGAATTATAACCAAAAGGAATATTGGAGAAGTGGTCCTGTATAGAATGAATTTAATTTAAAACAAATAAAACCCAAGTGAATCTAAATTGTGCATTGGTTGGACTATATTGCATACTTTGGTGCACCCTCCCCAGACCCCCTTCACCAGGTAGGCGCACTCATCTTTCCACTGCTGATAGTGCTACATGCTGCAGTCTATCAACTGTCCCTTTCTTTGGTGAATTGTTGTCAGATGAATTGGAATTGCTCTACCTGGGAGCATAAATACTGCTCTCCTCCCTAACGCTAGAGCAGCAGAGTGATACACAGGTACAAAGGTAATCCCTTATCTCAAGATGGAACTAATGATTACCTATTCCAGGGCTCCCAGTGGGAGCAGCTTGAAACAAGTCTCCAATTGAGACCACATCCTTGCTTAGTTTCCTTCTCTTGTCCTATCTTGCTTCCTTAACTTCCATTCTTCTCAAAGCATACCCTCAAGAAATCATTTGCACAGACTGTGCTTTTAGGGAACCACTACTAAGAATTTTTGTTTTGTGACCAGTGAAACCTTTTTACCATTTTCTATAGGGTTTCTGGGTACTGCAACTTGCTTGGAAGCCCTTCTATCCTAAGATTATAAAAACAATCTCCCATATTTTGTCTACTACTTTCATAATTTTGTTTTTTTATATTTTCCAACTTAATCCACCAGGAAATTATTTTTCGTTATACTATGATAGGATCTTCTTTTATTCTTCCTTCTTCCCTCCAATTTCCTATCTCTTTTACTCCTCATGTATATGTATGCATGTATGTATTGTGGATAGATAATTATTCCAATATCATTAATTCAATTTCTATTTTTTTAAAAATTTTCACATAAACAAAATTCCAAAATATAAAGAATCAGTTCAATTTCATTGATTTATTTGTCTATTCATCATGATTTACCATACTGCTGTAATTTATATGTTTGCATTTATATCTGGTAGAATAAGTTCTCTTTCACTGTTTTAATGTCTGGATTTCCCTCACTAAAATGAGGGGAGCATAGTCTTGTTAATCTTTGTGTTCCCCACAAATCTTAGCACAGTTTCTGATGGAGAAGGACCTATAATCTTCAAATAAAATTGAGCTTCTTTAGAGAGGAGACTCATTCAGGGTCCCTCACATCAATTACTTAGATCATCTTATTCTTCAACAGGGTACAAGGGTGGTCCACAGACCAGACCATCATCTCCTGTTTCTAAGGAAGTTCAACACTCTGCCCCCTCAAAGCTGGTCTCTAGATAAGGGAGTATGTTACCTTCCGAGGGAGATGTTGAAATGTTTTGCATCATGTGTTTTCCATCTACAAATGAACTAATTGTTGAACCTAGAAAACATTCAGACAACCATAAATGAAATCAATTTTATGTACTCAAATGGAGTGGAAGCCACTGCTTTTCAACAAAGACATAACAGAAAATCAATTAGCCAAAATTAATATTCCACAAACATCCAAAACCAGAAATTAGGAGTTATGCCATCATTAGGGAAAAAAAAAAAAGCATGTTAACATTTTTCAAATTACACTCAGAAGCTATTAATCTATGATTTTCCATTTATGGGACACATAGGTTTTTCGACTATTTTGTACAAAATAACACTGTCATCACCCCTATCCATAGTCACACGGGTTAGTCAGCATGCACACTTCATGTGAGTAGGATCTGTTTTAAGTTTTCCTCCAGATGCCACCTTCTGATTAAAACTGTTTTGCCCAGTGGTGGGCACATCATAATGTTGGACCAATTAGAGCCCCTTTTTCAATAATTTTCAAAACTGAACTGAGAAGAAGAGTGCATCCCTCTTTCTTCTCCACTTCTCCCACTTTGTGACAGAAAGAGGGAAAAGTCAAACAGAAACAGAGAGCAGAGGAGAGATGAGAGTCCTTTAAGTTTCTATTCCTACAGTTCCTGAGAAACACAGGCATACTTCCTGAGTTCTATAGAGTTTCTTGTGATTGAAATAGTCCCAATATACTTCTCTACTTCACACTTGGTTTCCATAAACTGCTGTTTTGTAATTTAAAAAGCAAATAAAAACTCTTCTTATGATTTAAGGACCTAGTAAATAATAAACAGATTTCATTTACAATATTACAATTTCATTTACAATAGTGCAAAAATACTTATGAATAAGTTCGGCAAAAGATATACAGGACTTAGACAATGAAAATTGCAAAACATTGCTGAAATAAATAGAGTAAACTTATATATAAGGAGTACTGGAAATCTTTATATAAAGCTCTTTTTCTGGGTTTATAAAATCACCAATAGATAAGCATTTATGAGCTCTCTACTTATAAAAATAGACTTCATGTTCCCCATGCTAATTTTGCATTCAATTCTACTACATTAAAATATAATTAAGAAAATTAAATAAGGCCTTAGAAATTAGCAACAAACAAGATCTCTGAACTAATTTGGATTTTCTAGGCAAACTGGAAGTTGTTGCCTTGGGCTAGAGGGAAAGAAAAGAATGAAATTCTAACTATTTAGCTTAGCTCAAGATTGGTCTCAACAATCCATTCCAGAAATAGATAAGAAGCCAGATTTAGGAATAAGAGTTGTAAGTAAGGTGGGGTAGGGACCTGGAAGAGATAAACTAGGAGCCAGCAAACTTGGTCCATAAAGGACCACGCAGGAAATATTTGAGGCTTTGTGATTACACAGCCTCCTTTGCACTTACTCCTATGTGTCGTAGTGCAAGAGATACTGCATGGTTTAAAATAAAAAAGGGAGTGTGTCAGAGTTGTATCCTTTCACCATACTTATTCAATTTATATGCTGAGCAAATAATCCAAGAAGCTGGACTATATGAAGAAGAATGCAGCATCAGGATTGGAAGAAGAGTTGTTAAGTACCTGCAATATGCAGATGACACAACCTGTTTACTGAAAGTGAAGATGACCTGAAGCACTTACTGATGAAGATTAAAGACTACAGTCTTCAGTATGGGATACACCTCAACATAAAGAAAACAAAAATCCTTACAATTGGACCAATAAGCAGCATCATGATAAGTGAAGAGAAAATTGAAGTTGTCAAAGATTTCACTGGTTCCACAATCAACACCAATGGAAAAATCTACTGCAAAAAACCTTCTTAAAGTGCTGAAAAGCAAAGATGTCTCTGAAAACTAAGGTGCACCTAACCCAGGCCCAGGCCATGGTGTTTTCAATTGCCTCATATGCATATGAAAGCTGGACAATGAATAAGGAAAATCAAAGAAGAGTTGATGCTTTTGAGTTGTGATGTTGGCAAAGAATCTGAAAGTACCAAGGACTTCCAGAAAAACTAACAAATCTGTCCTGGAAAATGTGCAGCCAGAAGGCTGCTTTGAAGCGAAAATGGCCAGATTTCATCTCACCTACTTTGGTCATGTTGTCAGAAGGGACCATTCCCTGAGGAAGGATATCATGCTTAGTAAAGTGGAGGCTCAGCAAAAAAATACAAAGGCCCTCAACAAGATGGCTTGACAAAGTGGCTGCAACAATGGGCTCAAGTATAGCAAGGATTGTGAGGCTAGTGGAAGACTGGGTAGTGTTTTGTTCTGTTGTACATAGGATCACTATGAGTCAGAGCCAATTCAATGGCACCTATCAATGACAGTATGTATAAGGAGATAAATACCATGTTCTTGGATGGAAAGACAGTGTCATTTAAATGCAGTTCTCTTCAAACTGGTGTATCTATTCAACATAACCTCAATCAAAAGCCAATGTATAATTTGACAAGTTGATTTTAAAATTTTATAAAGAAATGTAAAAAGTTGGAATTAGAAATGCCATTTTACCCAGCAATTCCATCACTAGGTATATATCCTAAAGAAGTGAGAGCCAGGATAAGAGCAGATATATGCACACTTATGTTCATTGCAGCACTATTTACAATAGCAAAAAGTTGGAAACAGCCTGCATGCTCATCAACAGAAGAAGGATAACCAAACTGTGATACATACACACAATGGAATAGCATGCAACCCTAAAGAATAATGTAGAATATGCAAAACACCACATAATGTGGATGAACTTGGAGGACATTATGCTGAGGGAAATAAGTCAATCACACAAGGACAGATATTGTATAGTCCATTATTGTAAAAAGTCAAGACAAGGTTTCTATATGGAAGGAAATTTTCTTTTTTGGTTACCAGGAGTAGGAAGGGAGGGGAAGGAACACTGCTATGTAGGTAGAGACAAGTATTGATTTGGGTGAAGGGCAGGGCAATGTACCCAATATGAGTGATCAACACAGTGGCATTGAGGAAGAGGAAGACATAGAGGGGTGCGTGGGAGGTGCAGACAACAAAGATGAACCCTTTTGCACATGCAGTACTGTGTTGTCAATGATGGCAAACATTGATCTATGGGTGGATAGATGGGTGGACAGGCTGAACAATTAGGTATATCTATGCAGGGGGGAGTGTGTGCCAATTAGGTACATCTATGCTGGTGAGAGGGTTGGCAGGCAATGTTTCTACAAGTGTATTTGTATGTTGTGTAAAAATTTTTAGGTATATAGTAGAGCTGACAAGTGTAGTCACTTCTTGGCCAAACCCAGCTACCCAGAGGAAGTGAGTAGTTGTACCTCTGAGCTCAGGACCATGGTTGCAGGGGACATCAAGCTCAACTGCCATAACATACTACACAAAAACACATCCTGCTTTGGTGAGAAATGACTAGGATCATAAAAGCCTGAAAGCAGCCATCTAGTTTCAATGATGGATCTCTCCTCATCCAGAGCAAAGAAGAATGAAGAAAACTAAAGATGCATTGAAACAATTAGTCCAAGCGACTGGTACACCATGCAAGCCTCAGCCTATATGACTATGTGACCAGAACTAAAGGGTGCCTGGCTACCACTGCCAACCACTCGGAGGGGGATCTATATAGGAGTTTCTGAATAGAGTGGGAGAACAATGTGGAACTAAACTCAAAATCATAAAAAAAAAAAGGGGGGGGTGTGTGACAAGGTTTACTGGTCTGATAGAGCCTGGTGGAACCACAGAGACTATGGTCCCTAGCTGCCCTTGAGGTCTGGAAATTAACCCATTCCTGTGGATCCAGCCAAACAAAAGACAGGCATATGAGCTGAACATTTACATTAGGTGCATACAGTCCTTAGTGAGATCGATCATGGAAGAATAGAAGGGTGTGTATGTACAGGGAGACAGTTCAGAGAGCAGGAGAGTATAGGAGGAAAAGACACAGGGAAGAGCTGGCTATAGGGAGGAAGTGAGAGGAGAGCTGTTGCATTATGGGAGATTACAGTCAATGTCATGAGGCAAAGTGTATGTGAACTGCTGTATGGCAAGTGAATTTCCTCTGTAAATATTCACCCAAATCACAATAAAATTAAAAAAAAAAAAAATTATAAGGAAATGCAAAGAACCTAGAATAGCTAGAACTATTTTGAGAAACAGAATCCATCTAATTTCAAGCTAAATCTGAACTAGAGTAATGAAAATCATCAGGTATTGACTAAATGATAGATTTATAGATCAATGGAATAGAAGAGAGTCCAGAAATAGAGCCACACATACATGGTCAATTGATTTTCAACAAAGGTGCTAAGTCAATTCAATGAAGAGAGGAAAGTCTTTTCAACAATTAATGATGGAATGACTGGATATCCACATGCAGGGAAACATAAAAAAAGAAAGATGAAGAACTTCAACCCTTACATCACATCACATGCAAGAATCATCTGAAAATGGATTATTGACATAATTGTAAAGGCTTAAACCATAATACTTCAAGAAGAAAACGTAGAAAATCCCCGACTTTGGCATATACAAAGATATCTTAGTTAGGATATATTTTAAATTCTTAGTACTGCTATGATGGAAATACCACAAGTGGGTGGTTATAAGTACAGAACTTTATATTCTCACATTTAAGGAGGTTGGATGTGTGAATGCCTGACATTTACTCCAGGGAAGGCTTTCTCTTTGTCCACTCTGAGGGAAAATCCGTCTCAGCTTCTGTCACCCTAGGAATCCTTGAGTCCTTGGCAGTCTTCACATGACATCTAACCAATTTGTGCTCACTTCCCTCTGTGTTTAATCTGCACTTTTTACATCTCAAAAACCATTAGGTTTAAGACATACTACACAATCCAGTAGGGGTTGATGACTCAGAATTGACTTGATGGCAGTTTGGATTTTTGGTTACTTGCCTAGTGACACCGCCTTGGAAACCCATGAGTTGGATCTGACTGAGTGGCAGTGAGTTTGGTTTGGTTTTTAATATGATCTCATATTAATAATACGGTAGCATAGTGCCTAAGGTACTTGACTGCTAACCAGAAGGCTGGTGGTTCAAACCCACCAGCTGCTCCTCAGAAGGAAGATGGGGGTAATCTACTTCCATGGTGATACTGCTTCAGAAACCCAAGGAGAGGTCACTATGAGTTGGGTCCAACTCGATGGCACATAACAACAACAATATAACAAAAACAACCCTATTCCCAAATGAGATGACATCCACAATTATAGGGGTAGGACAGCATATATTCTGAAGGGACACAATTCATTTCATAACAGGGCACAAGGAAAACAAACCATAAAAATGATAAACAGGATTTTATCAACATTAAAAATGTTTGCCCTTTGGCAATATTAAGGAAATCAAAATGAAAGAGTAGAAAATTTTCACAATATATGTATTTGACAAAAAACAAAATATGTAAAGAATTATCATAATTCATTAATATTTTTTAAAAAATCAATAAAAACCTGGCAGATTATTTGAACAAACTCTTCACACACATGAAGATATACAAATAGCGAATTAGTATGTGAAAACTTGTAAATTATTA
Source organism: Orycteropus afer afer (assembly GCF_000298275.1). Taxonomy (NCBI): domain Eukaryota; kingdom Metazoa; phylum Chordata; class Mammalia; order Tubulidentata; family Orycteropodidae; genus Orycteropus; species Orycteropus afer. The sequence continues at coordinate 5,725,239 of NW_006921771.1, forward strand.
GTAATAATCAAGGAGATACAGATTATAACACTATAAAATATTACACGCATAAGAATGGCAATACAGAATATCATACTGGCAAGGATGTGGAGCAAATGGAATTCTTATGTGTTGCTAGTGGGAATGTAAATTACTGAAACCACATTGGAAAACTTCTGACAGCTTTTTTCAAAAGTTAAGCATATACCAGGCCATTCTTTTCCTAGGTATGTATCTACAAAGACTTGTGTGTAAATGTTCATGATAACCCCAAACTGGAAACAATCTAACAGCCAAAAACTAGAAACAAATACCTATCAACAGGTGAAATACCCATTCAATGGAATACTTTTTGGCAATAAAAGGGAACACATAACATTCATGAACATCAAAACCGTTTTGTTGAGTGAAACAAGACAGACTCAAAAGAATATCTACATTTACAAAAAATGCAAATGAGTCTATGGTGACAAAATGCAGATCAGTAGTTGTGTGCAGACGGATAAAGGTAGGGACGGCCTGCAAAGACTCATGAACAATATTTAAGAGTGATGGAAATGCTTTGCATCCTGTCTGTGGTGGACACATGGCACGGGGCTACTGAGGCAGCTTTATTTAAGGCCAGCCTCAGACAGGTAGGAGGGTGCATGGCTTGGGACTTCTGGGGTGGCTTTATTTAAGGCCAAGCTCTGGACAGGTGGGAAAGTGAGAAGAGTGGTTAGGAAAAACTAAGGGAGAGGAATTTGTCTGTCAGTTTCCTGTCCTATGGAGGCTTGTGTATTGCTGTGAGGCTGGAGGCTAAGCCACCAGTGTTGCAAAATGCCAGCAAGTTTATCCATGGTGGAAAGGTTTCAGCAGAGCTTCCAGACCAAGAAAGAGTCAGAAGAACAAAGAGGCCATTGACTTCTCAAAGAATTGGCCAATGAAAATCTTATGAATAGCAGTGAAACACTGTCTGATATATTACTGGAATCCTTTATGAATATCCCTGAAACATTAACTGATGTAGTGCTGGAAGACAATCCCATCAGGCAAGGCAGGCACTCAAAACATGACTGGGGAAGAGCTGACTCCTTAGATTAGAGAAAACCTTAATGACATGGATGAAGTAAAGCTTTTGGGACCTCAGTTGGCTGATGTGGCACAACTCAAAATGAGTAGAAACACCTGCAAACATCCATTAATAACTGGAAAATGTAATGTATGAGGTATGAATCTAGGAAAACTAGAAGTTGTCAAAAATGAAATGGAATGCATAAAGAGCAATATCCTATGCATTAGTGAGCTGAAATGGACTGGTTTTGGCCATTTTGAATCAGACAGCCATACAATGCAGTATGCTGGGAATGACAAATCGAAGAGGAATGGTGTGGCATTCATTGTCGCAAAGACTGTTTCAAGATTTGTCCTGAAGTACAATGCTGTCAGTGATAAGATAATATCCATATGCCTAAAGGAAGACCAGTTAATACTACTATTATTCAAATCTATGCACCAACCACCAAAGCCAAAGATGAATAAATTGAAAATTTTTACCAACCTCTGCAGTCTGAAATTGACCAAACACATAATCAAGATGTGTTGATTATCACTGGTGACTGGAATGCAAAAGTTGGAAAAAAAGAAGAATCACCAGCAGTTGGAAGTTATGGCCTTGCTGATAGAAATAATGCTGAAGACAGCGTGATAGAATTTTGCAAGATCAACAATTTATTCATTGCAAATACCATTTTTCAACAACATAAATGATGGTTATACATGTGGACTTTGCCAGAATACACAGGAATCAGATTGACTACATTTGTAGCAAGAGGCAATGGAGAAGTTCAATATCTTCTTCCAAAACAAGGCCAGGAGCTGATAGTAGAACAGACCATCAGCTTCTCATGTTGTTGTTTTTGTTGTTATATGCCGTCGAGTTAGACCTGACCCATAACAACCCCTCTTTGGGTTTCCGAGGTAATATCACTATGGAAGTAGATTGCCCAACCTTCCTTCTGAGGAGTGGCTGGTGGGTTTGAACTTCCAGTCTTCTGGTTAGCATTCAAGTGCCTTAAGCACTACACTACCAGAACTCCTTCAACTGCTCATATCCAAGTTCAATTTGAAGTTGTATATAATTAAAACAAGTCTATGAAAGTCAAAATATGACCTTGATAATATCCCTCCTGAAGGCAGAGACCATTTAAAGAATAGTTCTGATGCACTGAACACCAATGATCAAAAAACAGAGGTACTGTGGAATGAGATTAAGAACATCATCCATGAAGAAATCAAAAGGTCATTAAAAAGATAAGAAAGGAAGAACAGACCAAAATGGATGTCAGAAGAGACTCTGAAACTTGTCCTTGAGCAGAGAGTAACTAAAGCAAGTAGAAGAAATGACAAGATAAAAGAGCTGAAGAGAAGATTTCAAAGAACAGCTCAAGAAGACTAAGCCAATTATTATAATGTACTATGCAAAGACCTGGAATTAGAAAACCAAAAGGGAAGAATGTGCTCAGCATGTCTCAAGCTGAAAGAACTGAGGAAAAATATTAATCCTCAAGTTGCAATATGGAAAGATTCTATGAGAAAAATATTGAATGATGCAGGAAACATCAAAAGAAGATGGAAGGAATACACAGAATCACTGTACCAAAAAGAGTTGGTCAATGTTCATCCATTTAAGAAGGTGGCATGTGATCAAGAACCAGTGGTACTGAGGGAAGAAGTCAAAGCTGCACTGAAGGAATTGGTGAAGAACTAGGTTTCAACAATTGACAGAATACTCATTGAGATGTTTGAACAAACAGATGCTGCACTGAAGGCACTCATTTGGCTATGCCAAGAAGTCTGGAAGACAACTACCTGGCCAACTGACTGGAAGAGATCCATATTTGTACCTATTACAAAGAAAGGTGATCCTACAGAATGTGGAAATTCTCAAACAATATCATTAATATCACTTGCAAGTAAAATCTTACTGAAGATAATTCAAAAATATTTGCAGCAGTATATTGATTGACAGAGAACTTCCACAAATGCAAGCTGTATTCAGAAGAGGATGTGGAATGAGGGATATCATTGCTGATGTCAGATAGATCTTGAATGAAAGTAAAGAATACCAGAAAGATGTTTACTTGTGTTTTATTGACTGTGCAAAAGCATTTGATTGTGTGGATCATAACAAATTATGGATAACATTGAGAAGAATGGGAATTCCAGAACACTTGATTGTACTTATAAGGAACCTGTACATAGGTCAGGAGGCAGTTGTTCGAACAGAACAAGGTATACTGCATGGTTTAAAATCAGGAAGGGAGTGTGTCAGGGTTGTATCCTTTCACTGTACTTATTCAGTTTGTATGCTCAGCAAATAATCCAAGAAGCTGGATTATATGAAGAAGAATGTGGCATCATGATTGGAGGAAGACTCAGTAACAACCTGAAATATGCAGATGATACAATTTTTCTTGCTAAAAGTGAGGATGACTTGAAGCACTTACTGATGAACATTGAAGACTACAGTCTGCAATATGGGTTACACCTCAATGTAAAGAAAACAAAAATTCTCAAAACTGGTCCAATAAACAGCTTCACAATAAATGGAGAAAAGATTGAAGTTGTCAAGGATTTCATACTACTTGGTTCTACAATCAACAGCAATGGAAGCAGCAGTCAAAATATCAGATGACATATTGCATTGGGCAAATCTGCTGCAAAAGACTTCTTTCAAGTGCTGAAGAGCAAAGACTTCTCCTTGAAGACTAAGGTGCTCCTAATCCAAGCCATAGTATTTTCAATCATCTCTTATACATTTGAGAGTTGGACAACGAATAAAGAAGACTGAAGAAGAATTGATGCTTTTGAGATGTGGTATTGGAGAAGAATGCTATTATACCATGGACTGATAAAAGGACTAATACATCTGTCCTGAAAGAAGTGCAGCCAGAATGCTCCTTAGAAGTCAGAATGGCCAGACTTTGTCTTGCCTACTTTGATCATGTATTCAGGAGGAACCATTCCCTGGAGAAGAATATCATGCTTGGTAAAGTGGAGGGTCAACAAAGAAGGGGACAGCCCTCAACGAGATGGATAGACACAGTAGCTGCAACAATGGGCTCAGGGCTCAGGTTTAGCAGAGATCATGGGGTTGGCACAGAACCAGGCAGTGTTTTGCTCTGCTGTGCACAGGGTCGCTTTGAGTCAGAGATGACTCAACTGTACCTAACAACAACAACAACAACAAGAAAATGATTTTTTTTCTCATCATATGTATGGTAAAGTCAAGAGAGTTCAGAAACTTTTTTTAGGAATCTTCTGCCTCTAAAAACTATCAACTTCAATATTGTAATTAGCCATTGCTTGTACTATATTTTTTTAAAACCGCTTATTGTGGGTGTAAGGTAGACATAAAATTGTATTTTTCAACAGTTTTTACTCATGAGTGAATCCAAATTACACATTGTGGAATTCAATTTTCTTGCTATTGCTATCACTTGTTATTAGGCATTGTTGAGTTGTCTCTGATCCATAGAGACTTTATGTGTAATAGAAAAAAAATGTTGCCCTGTCCTGTGCCATAAGGAACTCTGGTGGGTAGTGGATAAGGCATTTGGCTGCTAACCAGAGGGTCAATGGTTCAAAGTCAACAGCTGCTTCATGGAAGGAAGATGGGGCAATCTACTTCCATAAAGATTTACAGCCTTGGAAACCCAATAGGGGTCACTATGAGTAGGACTAGACTGGATGGCAGTGAGCTTGGTTTGGTTTTTTGTCCTGTGTCATCCTCACAATTGTTGCTATTCTGGAGCCAATTGTCACAGCCACTATATGAATCCATCTTATTGAGGGTCTTCCTCTTTTATTCTGATCCTTTATTTTACCAAGCATGTCCTCTCCTCATTTCCTGCCTGTTGTCATTGGGTCAATTCTGACTCCAGCAACTTCACAGGACAGAGTAGAATTGTTCCATAGGGTTTACAAGGCTGCAGTCTTCACAGAGGCAGACTGACACATCTTTCTTGCACAAAGGGGTTGCTGAGTTTGAACTAAGAGGAAATGTCAACAAAATGAGTTAATTAAATTTCTACCTGAAAATAAAGCTCATCTAAAGCAGTTGTTGTCGAAGCATGATCTGGGGATTAGTGGAAATCCATGACACCCAGGCAGAAATGACATGAACTTTGTAACTTTATTATTATTATTATTGTAATTTGGGTGAAAGTTTACAGAGCAAACTCATTTTCCATTCAACAGTTCATACATATTTTGTTTCATGGCATTGATTGAAGTCCTCATAATGTAACAGCTCAGTTTCCATTTTCTCCCTGTGGTTACCTTTTCCTTGTGCCCTTTCCTATCCATTCCTGCCCTCTGAGCTATCTTTCTGTGGATATGCTGCCTTTCTGGTATGTCATGGTTAATTATTCTAAGGAGTGCACAAAGCTGTGTAATTGTTCACTTTATACACCTTTCTAATATTTGGCTGGAAGCCAGGGAAGTGAATTCAATTCGAGGTCCAAGGGTGCCTATGGACCATAGTCTTGCAGGTTTCACCAGTCACCATCAGACCAGTGACCCCAGTCCTTTTTTCTTTTTTTTTAATTTGAGTCTTCTTTCATATATATCTCCCACTCTACCCAGGATCTCCTATTTTGATCCATTTCTGAGTGGTTGGTATTGGTAACTGGGCACCATTGAGTTCTGATCTCAGGGTCATGTAGGCTGAGGTTTGCATGGTCCACTAGACCCTTGGACTAATTGTTTCCATGTGCTTTTATTTTCTTCATTCTTCTTTGCATCAGATGAGGAGAAACAAATTGTTTCCTTTTAGATGGCCACTTACCAGTTTTTAAGACCACAGTCACTACTCACCAAAGTAGGATGTAGAACAGTATTTTTGTGTAGTATGTTATGCCAATTGAGCTTGATGTCCCCCACAATCAGGAATCGAGCCCGTGGTCCCAGTGACACAGTCCCACAAGGTATTTGGCTATGGTTAAGAAGTTATCATCACTTTGCCCCGTGTTAGCTCTATTATATATATATGGGCATTCTTACACCACATGCAAATACATATATAGAAATATCATCTGCCAAACTTATATATGGTTATGAGTATATTCCCTATTGCCAAGCCATACTTGATCATTTAGCCTGTCTACCTATGTATACACAGTAGATTGATGCTTTTTATTACTGAAAATTCAGGATTATGTACGTAAGTGTTTACCTTTTTTTTGTCTGTACCTCTTGTGTACCTCTTTTTACTAAGTGCTATTTTGCTGGTCACTCACTCACTTTAAAGAAAATTATTGTGATTTGGGTGAAAGTTTACAGACAAAATTCATCTTCCATACAGCAGTTCATATACACTTTGTCTCATGACATTGAGACATCTCCCACAATGCAACAGCTCTCCTCCCACATCCCGCCATCATAGCCACCTCTTCCCTGTGTCCTTTCCTCCAATGCATTCTTGCCCCCTGAGCTATCTCTCTGTGCATACACAGCCTTTCTATTCTCCCCTGATTTATCTCTCCTAGGTGGTCACTCACTTTTGGTATATTGCCTTTCCCTTCTCCAAAATCCACACTAGCCTCTTAGCAATTTTTTCTCCCCTTCCCTCTTATCCCTAGCAGACAACAAAGAAGGTTTCCTTCTGTGTGTAAACCTGTCCTTGACTGTTTACAATAGTGTAGTCATATAATATTTGTCCTTCTGTGATTGATTTATTTCACTCAGCATAATGCCTTCCATGTTGATCCATATCATGAGGTGTTTTGCAGTGTCTTCATTATTCTTTAGTGTTGCATAGCATTCCACTCTGTGTATGGAGCATAGTTTGGTTATCCATTCATTGTTGATGGGCACTTAGGTTGTTTCCATCTCTCTGCTATTGTGAATAGTGCTGCAATGAACATGGGTGTGCATAAATCTATTTGTGTTCCAGACCTCACTTCTTTAGGCTATATACCTAGTGATGGGATTGCTGGACCAAATGATAGTTCTATTTCCAATTTTTTATGGAAGTGACATACTGTTTTCTATAGTAATTTTGTTATTTTACTATCCCACCAGCAGTGTCCAATCTCTCCACATCCTTGCCACCATTTGCTATTTGCTGTCTTGTCTACTCCTCATTTAATGAATTTTGGCCCTTTGACAAAGATTAGCTGTCCATAGGTGGATGGATCTATATCTGGGCTCCCAGTTCTTTTCCATTGGTCTATCATTGTGTCTGTCATTGTACCAATACCAGGCTGTTTTGACTCTGTAGCTTTTAAGAAACAGGGCTTAAATTACAATTTTGCTTTGAATATACAGCAAAATGTGTACAAGGCAGACCTGTGTAAGTTGAAAACCTGTCAGAAAAGGAAAACTCAAATATCTTCTATTAAAGCAGCAACAGAACATGGTAGGACTTCACCCTGTCAATGGTAGAAAACTTGTGAGACTCAGAAAAATAAGATACTCCCATCAAGTTCTGGCTCTCACAGGTTTCACTGCATAACTAAAATGCATAATTTGTAGGTACAATTGAAAGCATCAACAGTTTTCCCAAAATTCTATTATTTTTAAATAGCAAAAAGGGATGGTTGGGATCTTTTCCTCTACTTAAGCTATCTGGAGACAAATGTATTAATTTTATGATAACTTTGGAAGTAAAGGAAATGTTGTATTTTCTGCCTTCTAAATTCATTGTCAACCTTTCACTGGACAATTTTCAGAGGACTCTTGGGTGAGCACATATCTGCTACATTAAAATAAACAGCTGGTAGAGGGAGGAAGAAAGCTATACTGGTATTCATTTATCCAATTAAATTCCCTAGGCACTCAGTAAATAAATATCTCTTTATCCTGAATCTTTCACTCTAATGGGATGTTAAGGATTGAATTGTGCCTTCCAAAAATATGTATTGGAATCCTAACAACTATACCTGTGGATGTAATCTAGTCAGGAAATAAGTTTTTCTTTTTTATGGTAATGATTAAAGTATGTCATAAACCTGATTAAATCTAGATTATAAAACAGGCAGCTTAGCCATAGAAGAGAACACAAATGGGGAGGAGGACAGATACTACATGAAGATTGCCAAGGAACCCAAAAATGTTGGGGCTACACAAGCTAAGTATCTTCTCTCTGAACCAAAAGAGAGAGATTTTTCCCTACAATTGATGACCCAAAATCAAACTTCTGACTTCCTAAACCCTATGTTGTTGTTGTTGTTATGTGCCGTTGAGTCGGACCCGACGCATAGCGACCCCTCCTTGGGTTTCCGAGGCAGTATCACTAAGGAAGTAGATTGCCCAACCTTCCTTCTGAGGAGTGGCTGGTGGGTTTGAGCCGCCAGCCTTCTAGCTAGCAGTCAAGTGCCTAAGGCACTATGCTACCAGAGTCCTAAACTCTAAGAAAGTAAATTTCTGTTCTTTAAAGCCACCTACTTGTGGTAGTTCTGATACAGAAGCACTAGGAAACTAAGAGAGGGGATGACAGACACGAATCAAATAATTAGGTAATTGCATGTTTATATAAAATTACAATAGAATTGTAAAATTACAATTCAATAAATGAACTGAATGGACAATGTGCCTTGAGGAACTTATCCTAGTTTGAAGATCTGTTATAGGCAAACTCTAAGACGGAGCCAATGATACTTCTTTCCTACTTTTCATGCCCTTGTAAAATCCCCTGCCTTTCAGTGTCACCTACACTTACTGATTTAATTCTAGTTCACAGAATACAACCAAAATTATGGGAGGTCACTATCGAGATTCAGTTACAAAAAGACTGGGGCTTCTGTCCTGGTGTGTTTTCACTCACTCACATTTGAAATACTACATGATAATAAACTGTTATCATCTCAAGTCACTAAATGTTAGAGTAATTTGTTCTGTAACAATAAACAAGTAATACAAGAGGCAATGCACGAGGAATAGATAATGCAGAAAGAAAGAAAATTTGAAAAAAAAGTAATGTTATATGCAGAGGACATGTGGCTATAGGGACTACAGTTTGTTCGAGGATCTGTAGAAAAAAAAAAAGGATGAAAAAATGTTAGTTAGCTTTTACTATTATACCAGTTTCACACAATGATTTCTAGAATTTTTTTTTTCCTCAGAGACAAATGCATTTTTCGGTAGAAGGAGAACAAAAAGGAAAGGAAAATGCTTGCCATTCTAGCAATATGGAATGCAACATGGTTTTAAAATTAAAACATTTTCCTTTATATATTTCATTGCTTACACACTGCAATTTCCATAAAATATTGCTACCAAAAAAGGAAAGAAACTGATAACACCAAATATGAGACTTCCTACTTTTATTTTTATTTTTTAATTGTGCTTTCAGCGCAAATTTACAGAGCAGAATTTGTTTCACATTCAACATTTCATTTATATTTGGTTTCACTCCCCCATTACCATCCTCAACCTTAACCCACTCTCCTCCTCTTCCTTCCCAGTAAAACCCTCCTCCACCCCATGCCCTTCATAGTTATGCACTCCTGTGTGTCCTGCTTTCCTCCCTGTAAATGTTGCTCCTCTCGTGGACCATGGTCAATTGCTCCATGGGATGCATTTCTGTACAGTACATAGAAACGTCACCCTGGGTGACGTTATTGTGTTTTTAGGTTTTGTTTCACATTTTTCCTCCCACTTTATCCAGGATCTCCAGTTTTGATCCTTTTCCAAGTGGCTGGCATTGATAACCAGGCACCATCTAGTTCTTTTGGTCTTAAGGTCCATCATGTTTTAGGGCTGATTGCTTCCAAATGCCCTTGGTTTTTCGTACTCTTCTTTGCTTCTGACTATAGGTGACCATTAACTGCATCTTAGATAGCCACTCGAAAGCTTTTAAGACCCCATTAGCTACTCCCCAATGTAGGTTGTGAAACAAGGTTTTCATGTATTTTGTTATGCCAATTGAGTCTGATGTCCCCCAATACTATGGTCCTGAGTTGGTAGATCTGTTGGATTTCTCTCCCACAGTGTCTGGCTGTCTGTGAGGGATTGCTTTATGTCTTGTTTCTATAAGGATTGCAGGTATTTAGTATCACTGGTATCTGTGCAAGATTAGCCTCAACTGAATCTAGCTTAAGTCTATTGTACAATCCTGTTCACTGACCCCCATCTGATCTTCTCAGTTGTTTATGTGTTTATCTGTAGCCTGGTGTTTGGTGTTAATGGTAATGCAGTATTTTGGATATACTGGTATCAACCTCTGTCGTCTATATCGTACGTGCACAATTCAGTGTCCTCCTTTTCCCAATGTTTATGCTGATCATAGACTCTTTCCATACCATCCTTCCCCCTACCCACTTCAGTGTGTGCCCTCCAACTAGCCCAAAATTATCCCCTCCTCTTCCTTCCCCTGCCCAATAATCTACAAAGTGAGTTCCCTTTTTCAAGCAAATCCTTCCTTGTCTTTTTATAGTAAGGGGTTCATTACAATATTTGTCTTTCTGAGATTGACTTATTTCACTCAGCATAATGTCTTCCAGGTTCATCTACATTGTGAGATGATTCGTATATTTTTCATAGTTCTTTAATGTAGCATAGTATTCCATTGTGTGAATGTGCCATAATTTGGTTATCTATTCATCTGTTGATGGGCATTTAGGTTATTTCCATCTTTTTGCTATAGTGAATTGTGCTGCGATGTACATAGTTGTGCATGTCTGTTCTCTTTCCTCTTTAGGATATATTCCTAGCTATGGAATTGCTGGTTCAAATGGTATTTCTATTTTCAATTTTTTAAGGAAACGCCATAGCATTTTCCACAATATTTGTACCATTTTACAGTCCCATCAGCAGTGTATGAGAATTTCAATCTCTCTACAACTTCACCACCCTTTGCTATTTCTGTCTTGTTGAAATTCGCTATTATTGCTGGGGAGAGATAATATCTCCTCTTTGTTTTGATTTGCATCTCTCTAATAACTAAAGATCATGAGCAATTCTTCATGTGTTTGTTGGCTACCAGGATATCATCTTTAGTGAAGTGCCTGTTCATGTCCCTTGAGCATTTTTGAATTAGATTGTCTTTTTGGTGTTGAGAAGTTAAAGTTTTCTATAGATTTTGGTGATCAGTCCCTTGTCAGATATGTCATAGGCAAATATTTTCTCCCAATCTGTAGATTCTCTTTTTATCCTTTTGATGAAGTCTTTCAATGAACATAAAAATTTAATTTTTAAAAGGTCCTAGTCATCTAGCTTCTCTTCTACCTCCCATGCATTCTGAGTTATGTCTATTTATAGTCTATTTATGCCATAAATTAGGGACCCTAGATTTGCCCCTATTTTATCTTTGATGAATTTTATAGTTTTGGGTTTTACATTTAAGTCTTTGATCTAACTTGAGTTTGTTTTTGTGTATGGAGCGAGGTATTGGTCTTGTTTCATTTTTCTACAAGTGGATATCCAATTTTGCCAACACCATTTGTTAAAGAGGCTATCTCTTCCCCATTTAATGGGTTTTGGACTTTTGTTGAAGATCAGCTGTCCACAGATGTTATTGTTAGGTGCCATTGAGTTGTCTCTGATTCAGAGCAACCATATGCACAGCAGAATGAACACTGCCTAGTCACACACCAGCTCCACCATCCTCATTATACTTGAGCCCATCGCCTCAGCCACTGTGTCAATCCATCTCATTGAGGGCCTTTCCCTCTTTTGTCAATCCTCCACCCTACCAAGCATGACATCCTTCTCCAGGGATGGTCCCTTCTGATAACATGACCAAAGTAGGTGAGATGAAGTCTGGCCATTCTCGCTTCCAAGGAGCATTTCTGTTGTACTTCCTCCAGGAAAGATTTGTTAGTTCTTTTAGCAGTCCATGGTACTTTCAGCATTCTTTGCCAGCACCCCAACTCAAAAGCATCAATTTTTCTTTGGTCTTTCTTATTCATTGTCCAGTTCTCACATGCATTTGAAGTGATTGAAAATATCATGGCTTGTGTCCAGCGCACCTTAGTTCTCAAGGAGACAGACATCTTTGCTTTTCAGCACTTGAAAGAGGTTCTTTGCAGCTGAATTACTCAGGGCTATATGTTGTCTGATGTCCTGACTGCTGCTTCCATTGACATTGATTGCAGAACCAAGCAACGTGAAGTCTTTAACAACTTCAATCTTTTCTCCATTTACCGTGACACTACTTAAAGGTCTAGCTGTGAGGATTTTTGTTTCCTTTATATTGAGAAGTAATCCATACTGCAGACTATTCTGTCTTCATCAGTCAGTGCTCCAAGTCATCCTCATTTTCAGCAAGCAAATTTGTGTTGTCAGCATATCACAGTTGTTAATGATTCTTCCTCCAATCTTGATGCCATGTTCTTCTTCATGTAGTCCAGCTTCTCAGATTATTTGCTCAGTATATAAACTGAATAAGTATGGTGAGAGTATACAACCCTGATGCACTCCCTTCTTGACCCTTCTTGATTTTAAACCATTCAGTGTCTCCTTGTTCTGTTCAGAAAGCCTCCTGGTCTATGTACAGGTTCCTTATAAGTACAATTAAATGTTCTGGAATTCCCATTCTTCTTGATGTTATCCACAATTTGTTATGATCCACACAATCAAATGCTTTTGCATAGTGAATAAAACACAAGTAAACATCTTTCTGGTATTCTTTGTTTTGAGCCAAGATCCATCTGATTTCAGCAATGATATCCCTCATTCCATGTCCTCTTCTGAATCCAACCTGCACCTCTGGAAGTTCTCTTCAATATACTGCTGCAACCATTTTTTAATTATCTTCAGTAAGATTTTACTTGCATGCGATATTAATGATATTGTTCAAAAATTTCCACATTCTGTGGAATCACCTTTCTTTGGAATGGGTACATATATGGATCTCTTCCAGTCAGTTGGCCAGGTACCTGTCTTCTAGATCTCTTGGCATAACCAAGTGAGTACCTCCAGTGGGGCATCTGTATGTTGAAACATCTCAATGGATTTTCTGTCAATTCCTTTTTCTTAGAGTCTCATTGTTGGTGTAGAGATATCCAACTGATATCCGAATTAGTGAAGAATAAGGTTCCAGGAATTTATGGTCCATGGACGGATAGGTCTTTTTCTGGGTTTTTGATTCTGTTCCATTGGTCTATCTGTCATCATTGTACCAATACCATGCTGTTTTGACTACTGTGGCTGTACAGTAGGTTTTGAGATCTGGGAGTGTGAGACCTCCCACTTTGTTCTTCAGCAGTGCTCTGCTTATCTGAGGTCTCTTTCCTTTCCATGTGAAGTCAGTAATTGGTTTTCCATGTCCCTGAAAAATTTTGTTGGTACGTGGGTCGCGATTGCTTTAAATGTGTAGATAGTTTTGGTAGTATCAACATTTTCACAATATTCAGTCTTCCTATTCATGAACAAGGCAGGTCCTTCCGTTTATGTAGATCCCTCATTGTCTCCTGTTGTTGTTGTTGTTATGTGCCGTAGAGTCGGCCCCGACTCATAGCGACCCCTCCTTGGGTTTCTGAGGCAGTATCACTACGGAAGTAGGATTGCCCAACCTTCCTTCCGAGGAGTGGCTGGTGGGTTTGAACCGCCAGCCTTCTGGTTAGCAGTCAAGTGCTTTTAGCCACTATGCTACCAGAGCTCTTGTCTCCTGTAGTAGTGTTTTATAGCTTTCTTTGTATAGGTCTTTTTGTGTCTGTGGTAAGATTTATTCCTATTTTCTTTTTAGATATCTTTTTAGCTATTGTAAATGATATTATTTCCCTTATTTCTTTTTCAGAGGTCTCTTTGTTGTTGTAGAGGAATCCAAGTGATTTTTGTATATTGACCTTGTATCCTGCCACTTTGCTGAACCTCTCTATTAGTTCCAATAGTTTTTTACTGAGTCTCTTGGGTTTTCTATGCTGTACTTCCTCTTTGCCAATTTGGATGTCTTTCATTTCTCTTTGTTGCCTTATTACCCTGGCTATGACTTCCAATACAATATTAAATAGGAGTGGTGATAGAGGGCATCCCAGTCCCCCTTCATAAGAGGAATGCTTTGAGTCTTTCTCCACTAATAATAATGTTGGCCATTGGCTTTGCATATATGTTCTTTATTATGTTGAGGTGTTTCCCCTCTATCCCTATTTCGCTGACAGTTGTGAACAGGAATAGGTGTTGGATTTTATCAAATGCCTTTTCTGCATCGATTGATATGATCACATGGTCCTTTTGTTTTGTTTATGTGGTATATTACATTGATTGTTTTTCTGATGTTGAACCATCCTTCCATAACAGTTATGAATACCACTTGGCCTGAATATTTTATCTTTTTAATATGTTTTTTGATTCTGTTGACTAGAATTTTGTTGAAGATTTTTGCATCTGTGTTCATGAGGGATATTGGTCTGCAGTTTTCCTTTTTAGTGGTCTTTCCCTGGTTTTGGTATCAGTATTATGCTTACTTCATAAAATGAGTTTAGGAGTAGTCCATCTTTTTCTATGCTCTGGAATAGCTTGAGTAGTATAGATGTCAAGTCTTCCCTGAATATTTGGTAAAATTCTCCAGTGACGCCATCAGGGCCAGGATTTTTTCTTGTGGGAAATTTTTTTTATGACCTGTTAAATTTCTTCCTTTGTTATCAGTCTGTTCAATTATTCTATCTCTGACTGGGATAGTTTAGGTAGGTTGTGTTTCTAGGAACTTGTCTATCTCTTTTAGGTTATCAAATCTGTTGGAGTACAGTTCTTCATAATATTCTATCAGTATATTTTTTATTTCAGTTGGTTCTGTTGTTATGACATCCTTTTCATTTATTATTCTTATTGTTTGCATCTTCTCTTTCTTTCTTTTGTTTGATTTGCCAATGATTTGCCAATTTTGTTAATCTTTTCCAGGAACCAGCTTTTTGTTTTGTTGATTTTCTTTATTTCTTTTTGTTTTGTTTTCTGTTTCATTTATGTCTGCTCTGATCTTTACTATTTCCTTTCTTCTAGATACTGTAGGAGCTCTGATGGCGTAGTGCCTAAGGCATTTGACTGCTAACCAGAAGACTGGCAGTTCAAACCCATCAGCTACTCCTTGGAAGGAAGACTGGGCAATCTACTTCCATAGTGAAACTCCTTCAGAAACCCAAGGAGGGGTCGTTATGAGATGGTAGTGCATTGCGTTTGTGTTATTTTCTGGGTAATGTAGGATTCTTCTGTTGTTCTTTTTCTAATTGTTGGAGTTGTTGAGTTAGAGTGTTGATTTTGTTTCTTTCCTCTTTTTTGATGTGTGCATTTATTGCTGTAAATTGACCTCTGAGTACTGCTTTCCTTGTGCCTCATAGGTTTTGATAAAATGTATCTTCATTCTCATTTGTTTCTAAGAATTTTTTTATTTCACTTTTTATTTCTTCCGATACCCAGTATTGTTTGAGCAGTGTATTATTCAACTTCCACGTTTGATGTTTTTTCCTTGATCTTCCTATTATTAATTCCTAATTTTACAGCACTGTGGTCCAAGAAGATGCTTTGTAGTATTTCAATGTTTTTGAATTTATGGAGGCTTGTTTTATGTCCTAAAATATGATATATTATGGAGAATGATCCATGTGCACTGGAGAAGAATGTGAATTGTGCTTTTGTTGGATGGAGTGCTCTGTATATGTCTATGAGGTTGAGTTGGTTGATTGTGTTATTGAGTTCTGTATCTTTGTTGAGTTTTTTTCCTAGTTGATCTGTCCCTCCTTGAAAGTGATGTATTAAATTCTCCTACTACTATTGTAGAGTTGTCTATTTTCCCTTTCAATTCAATTAATATTTGCTTCACGTATTTTGGAGCACTTTCTTTGGGTGCATAGATATTTATTATCATAATGTCTTCTTGGTCAATTGACCCTTTCAGCAACATATAGTGGCCTTTTTTGTCTCTTGTGCTGTTTTTTTCACCTTAAAGTCTATTTTATCAGAAATTAATATTGCCACTCCTGCTCTTTTTGGCTATTGTTGGCTTGGTATATTTTTCTCCACCCCTTAACTTTTCATTTTTTTTTATCTTTGTGTCTAAGATGGGTCTCTTGTAGGCAGCATATCAATGGGTCTTCTTTTCTTATCCAGTCTGCCACTCTCTTTCTCTTGATTAGTGCATTTAGTCCATTCACATTTAGTGTAATTAGTGATAGGTATGAATTGATTGCTGTCATTCTATTGCATTTTGTTGTTGTTGTTTTGTTGTTGGAGTTTCCTTGGTCCGTATACTTTTCTGTGCTGAGTTCATTTTGTTATCAAGTGTTTCTTCTTTTTTTCTTCTTTATTGTTGGTTTTGTGCTTACTAAACCTATATGTTTTCCTTTCTTCTGGGTTTGCTTAGGGAGATTGTTAATTTTCTCTATAGTTACCTTGCAGTGAATTCTTGTCTCTATATTTTTGGAACAGTATGTTTTATGAAGTCATTGTCCTGTTTTCCTCTCCATTTTGAACTTTTGTACCTAGAACTTTCATTCCCTCTATTTGGTTAGTTGCTGTTGTTGTGTGCAGATTGACTTCCTTGGTTTTTAGTGCACAGTGTTTTATGGTCTTATTTTGAGGTTTTTGGGTATTTCTGATTTGGTTTTAGTGTTGATGTCATGTGTCCTGATTTTGTTGTTCTCTGTTGTAGGTTCTATATTGGAAGAACTTCCTTAATCATTATCATTTCTTGTGGGGTTGGTCTAGTTTTCACAAAATCCCTTAGTTTCTGTTTGTCTGAGAATGTCTTGATTTCACCCTCACATTTGATGGACAGTTTGGCTGGATATAGGATTCTTGGTTGGAAGTTCTTTTCCTTCAGTGTTTTATATACGCCATCCCATTGCTTTCTTGCCTGCATGGTTTCTGCTGAGTAATCAGAGCTCACCCTAACTGTTTGATTATTATAAGTGATATTTCCTTTTTCCCAAGCTCCTCTCAAGATTCTTTCTTTGTCTTTGGTTTTAGAGAGTTTGATTATGGTATGTTTTGGTGATTTTCTCTTGGGACCTATCCTGTATGGGGTTCTTTGAGGTTCTTGGACAAATATCTTTTCTTCCTTCATGATATGGGGGAATTTTCTGTTAGTAAGTCTTCCACAATCTTCTGGGTTTTTTTGTTTGTTTATTTGTTTGTTTTTTTGGCCTCTTGTTGTTCTAGAATTCCAATGAAGTGTATGTTGTTTCTTTTCATGTCATCCTATTTAACTCCTAAGTTCTCTTCATTTCTCTTGAATCTTTCTTCTGATTTTTCTTCATACAGGCTTGTGTCAAGGGAGTTATCTTCTACTTGGGAAATGCATTATTCAGCCAGTTCTAGCCTATTCTTTTGTGCTTCTACTGTGTTGTGTAATTCTGTAATTTTACTATTCATCTTCTGGATTTCTAACTGCTGTTTTTATATGAGTTCTGATTGTGTATTTATCTCATTATTTTGTTCTTGAATGGTTTTCCTGAGCTCTTCCAGGATACTGTCTGTGTTCTCCTTGGTTCTGTTTGGGTTTTCCTTAATTTCTTGTAGAGTTCTATAAAATATCTTCTAAATTCTTTCTCAGATGATTCTACTGTCTCCTCTTCCTCCATGTTTAATGAGAGTTTTGTTTAGAATTTTTTTCTATTGCCTTATTCTGTCTTTTTGTTTGATTTGAGGTTGCCTGTTGTTTCCTGGACATTTTGAAGTAATTGTCTTTAACTGTTAGTTATTTTGATTTGTTTTGTCTTGATTTTATGTTTTAAAATTTTTGAAAAGTTGGTGCTGGGTTATTTTATTTTTTGGTTATTAATTCAGGTGTGCTGGGTTGCTCTGCAGTTTTCTTTGTGATGATGGAATCACTGTGCGGAATCTGGATGCAAGTCTCTGTTCATCGTGAAGGGGGTTTAGGGTTGGAGAAGCAGGTACTATAGTGGTTTAATATGGTTCTTCTATTGAATTAGGGAGGGGAGAGGCAGGGAAAGGAGGAAGAAAAGACAAGAAAAAAAGCTCCAAGGTGCCAGTAGCCATTTCCAGGGCTGTGGGTAGGCTGCTAATGATGATATTATACTGTCACTCAGAGGCCTGCAGCTCAAATTCAGCAAAGATCCCAATGGTTAGGGGGCTGTCACTTTCTACCAGGTTCAGACAGCCACAAAAAAACCCATATTCCGGGCCCCTCTATGCCAAAAAGCTGTCCTGGAATAGCTGGATTCCTGCCCCATGCTGCAAGTTCATTTCAGGGCCTACCCACCTGCAGTGTTTTCCTCTCCGCTCCCAAATCTGCAGTGACTCAAGTCAGAGGGGTCTCCACTCCACTTCTATGAAATGCTACCCTCCCGCTTAGCACAGGTACCAAAGTTCCCAATAAAAGCAGGTGCTAGGGAGGAGCGGAAGATGGCGGACTAGATAGAAGGACTGCACAGACCCTCTTCAACAAAGAAAAGGGAAACCAATTGACACAGACACAGAAGTTAATCTTGGACCCCTGAGCCTTGAAGAGAAGGATTCAGAAGTAGACTAAACCCCAACTAGCAGAAGAATTTGTGTGAAAATA
>NW_006921771.1:5744763-5745239 GCF_000298275.1 Orycteropus afer afer
TATTACTGTTCTTGATCTTCCCCTACCAGGTCCTAGTTTTCAATAGTTTTCTTTTCCTGTGCCTGGTTGGGATTCTGCACCTCCCCCCCCAATTTTAGGGGTTTTGTTGTTGTTGTTGTTGTAAGGTTTTTTTTTTTTCTTGTTGTTGTAAGTTTTTTTTTGTTGTTGTTGTTTTGTTGTTGTAAGGGTTTTTTTTTGTTGTTGTTGTTGTTGTAAGGGTTTTTTTTGTTGTTGGTGGTGTTGTTGTAAGGGTTTTTTTGTTGTTGTTCTTATTGTTTGTTTGTTTGCTTTTTGTTCGCTTTTTCTTCTTTTCCCAGTTTTTTTTTTTTTCCTCCTCTCGTGGCTAACCCCATTCCTTTTTTTTTCCTTTTTGCAATCTTCCTATTTTTTTTTCTTTCTTCATTTGTTATTCTCCTTCCCTATTTTTTTTTTCTTTTTTCCCTTTTCTCTTCTTCTTGGTGCCCTATGCCCAGATA
>NW_006921771.1:5754354-5756431 GCF_000298275.1 Orycteropus afer afer
GCTATAGGTAGATTCCTAAAGTGGCCACAGGTCCTCCAGTGCTTCCTCTTTATTGTCCAGGGAGCTCTCTGATACCCCTTTTCACAGGCTGGTGCTCTGCAGGGCAGGTTCATTTATTTTTATTCTTCCCAGATGTTTACCCTGCCTCTCACTCCTTTCTTTTCCTTTTCCAGTAAGTCTGGCCTTCTCTGAATTAATGTGATGTTCAGAGCCCCAGAATTCTCACTTCAAACAGCTGCACCTAGTTTTTTAGGCATTAAGATGCTAGAGGGAACTAAATGTGGGCTATAGGTAAGATGCCATCTTCCTGTCCCCCAAGACTTTTTATTTTAAATTATATTTGTTTTTTTCTTCATAAGAATATTCCAAAAGTAGTGAGAGGAAAAATAGTTTGCAAACATTTTAAATTTTAGAATAAAAACTATTTACATTAATAAACTACAACTAGTTGTAATTCAACATTGATAAATATCAAACATAATATTCAGAAAATGAAAAAAGTTATGAAAGAATATACATAATATGATTCCATTTATGTGTAATGCCACCAAAAAGCCAAAATTAACTTGTTCGGGGCTGCATACATAGATTGGAAAATAGAAATTATTATATCTCCTAAGCCACTCCTCAGAAGGAAGGTTGGGCAATCCTACTTCCGTAGAGATACTGCCTCGGAAACCCAAGGAAGGGTCGCTATGAGTCGGGGCCGACTTGACGGCACATGACAACAACAACAACAACAGGTTATAATTATCCCACAAAATAATGATACCTTTAGAGACAAGTTTGGAGTATGTATTTATTTGGGAGGTAACTGGTAATAGTCTAGTTCTTAACTTAAACAGACATTCATTTTCTTTTAATTGTACACATATCATTCATAAGTGGTTTTAGAAGAACTGTCTAGTCTTCTGGGGAGAAAAAAATTTCTATCTCACTTCTCATAGCAAAACAAAATATAAAATTAATAAAAGACTTAAACATAAAAATTGAAAGTACGGAAAGAAAGATAGGTTTTTTTTTTTCAGTTGAAGAGGAGATAAGTGACTAACATCTCAATTTTACGAGATGGAAGCATTCCCCACAACACAGGATTTTCACTGCTAATATGAGGAAAATCCCAAGCAAATAAGGACAGTTGTCAGCTTAAGTGACAATCTTTTTAATCCTGATACAAATCTTAGAAACCAAAAGGAAAATAATGAGAAATTTGATTATTTAAAAAAGTTTAGAATTGCATGGCAAAAAGAAAAAAAGCATAAAATAAACTCAACAGACAAAATGCTAAGGAATATTTGCAACATTTACAATTTTTAAAAATTCTAGCGTCACCCAAAAAATACAGAAATTATATAAATCAATAAAAATAATATAGGAACCATTTTGAAAAATGAGGAAAAAATATAAACAGGCTGACAAAAGAATAAGTAATCTGTTGACTATAATATAATTAGTAACAACAAATATACTCTTCAGGTACAACACAGAGATAAAAATGAAAAAACCCAGATGAGTTATAAAAAGAAAAATGAGAAGGGTTTAAGGAAAGTAAGAAGTTCCAAAACATCAGAATTCAATTATGAATTCAATGGATAGATAAAATTTATAAAGCAAAAAGAATTATGGTAAATAATAAATTTGTTCCTACTTTTCAAGGCAATATAATCATGCAATCAGTTGGTTAGGACACAATAAAAACAAAAGCAAATTTCTGGGCCTAATTTTTCTTTTTCTATTTAGGGCCATCTATGATTAAAACACATTAACATAAAGAATTGTTTTTTGAACCAACACAGATGGATACAAAGATATATCAAAGGGGGAAATGCATCCAATGGATATATAGATATAGATACAGAAAATATATTGAATTATCCATATATATATAAATATATTTGTTGTTGTTGTTGTTGTTGTTGTGTGCCGTTGAGTCGGACCCGACTCATAGCGACCCCTCCTTGGGTTTCTGAGGCCGTATCACTAACTACGGAAGTAGATTGCCCCATCTTCCTTCCGAGGAGTGGCTGGTGGGTTTGAACCACCAGCCTCCTGGTTAGCAGTCAAGTACCTTAGCCAC
>NW_006921771.1:5756596-5788226 GCF_000298275.1 Orycteropus afer afer
TTAAGTAAATTTAAAAATAATATATATGAGTTGTGAAAGCATTTAAATTTAATATAATTAAATTGCCATTAATTGCTAGATCAATAAGTGATAAATATTAACTTATGGTGAAGGGAAAGGCAATATGCCAAAAGCAAATGATCAACACAATAACACTTAGGAAGACACAGAGAGGTGCACAAGAGGTACAGACACAAAAGATAAAGGGTTTTATATACACAGTACTGTATCATCAGCAACAACAAACATTAATCTAACGGTGGATACATAGGGAGACAGGCATGTCTTAGATATGTCTGGGCAAAAGAGAATATAACCATGATCATATATAAATTTGGCAGATGATATTTCTACATACACATTTGTATGTGCTATAAGAATGTTTCTTCCCTTTTGGTTTTCTAACTCCACCCTTTGCACATTTCATTATAATAATTGACTTTATCTTCTTAAGCTGCGCTTTGAAATCTTCTGTTCCTCCCTTTTTTCTTGTCATTTCTTCCATTTGCTTTAGCTACTCTCCTACTCTCCACTCAAAGGCAAGTCTCAGAGTCTCTTCTCACATCTATTTTGTTCTTTTCTTCCTTTCCTGTCTTTTCAATGACCTTTTGCTTTCTTCATGGAGGATGTTCTTGATGTCATCCCACAATTCTTCTGGTTTTTGATCATTGGTGTTCAATGCATCAAATCTATTCTTTAGATGGTCTCTAAATCAGAAGAGATATAATCAAGGTCATATTTTGGCTCTTGTGGACTTCTTTCCATTGTCTTCAACTTCAACTTGAACTTGCATATGAGCAGTTGATGGTCTGTTCCACAATCAGCTCCTGGCCTTGTTTTGGCTGAATATATTGAGCTTCTCCATCACTTCTTGCCACAGATGCAGTCAATCTGATTCTTATGTACTACATCTGGCAAAGTCCACATGTATAGCCACCATTTATGTTGTTGAAAAAAGGTATTTGCAATGAATAAATCATTGATCTTGCAAAATTCTATCATGCAATCTCCAGAGACATTTCTATCTCTAAGACCATGTTTTTCAGTTACCGGTGATTCTTATTTCTTTCCAAATTTTCCATTCCAATCACCAGCAACAATTAACACATCTTGATGGCATGTTTGGTAAATTTCAGACTCCAGAAGTTGGTAAAAATCTTCAATTTCCTCATTTTTTGACATTGGTGGTTGGTGCAAAATTTGAATAATAGTAATATTAACAGGTCTTTCTCATAGGCGTATGGATATTATCCTATCACTGACAGCATTGTACTTCAGTATAGATCTTGAAACATTTTTTGTGATGAAGAATGCCGTGCCATTCCTCTTCAATTTGTCATTCCTAGCATAGTAGATCATATGCTTATCTGACTCAAAATGGCCGAAACCAGTCCATTTCAGCTCACTAATGTCTAGAATATCAATCTTTATGTGTGCCATTCCATTTCTGACAACTTCCAATTTTTGTAGATCTATACTTCATACATTCTATATTCCAATTATTAATGGATGTTTAAAGTTGTTTCTTCTTGAGTCATGCCACATCAGCAAAAGGAGATCCTGAAAGCTTTTCTCTATCCACATCACTAAGTTTAGCTCTATTTTGAGGAGGCTTCTCTTTCCTAGTCATATTTTGAGTGCCTTCTGATCTGAGGGACTCATCTTCTGGCACTATATCAGATAATGTTTCAGGGCTATTTTTTAGTAATGTATCAGACAGTGTTTCACCTCTATTCATAAGGTTTTCACTGGCCAATTCTTTGAGAAGTGGAAAGCCTCTTCCTTCTTCCAAGTCTATCTTAGTCTGGAAGTACCACTAAAACCTGTCCAATATGGGTAACCCTGTTGGCACTTGAATCACCAGTGGCATAGCTTCCAGCCTCAGAGCAACACACAAGCCACCATAGGATGACAAACTGACATGAGTTTGTCTTCCATAGTTGTTCCAAACTGCTCTACACCCACTTTCCAGCCTTCTGTACCTGTTTTGGCCCTCCAAAAGCCATATGCCACCACTTCCTGGCCTTCTCTACCTATTCTGGCCCTCCCAAAATTGACAGAATTGACAGAATACCCATTGAGATATTTCAGCAAATGAATGCTGCTCTGGAGGCCCTCACTCGGCTATGCCAAAAGATTTGGAAGACAGCTACCTGGCCAACTGTTTGGAAGAGATACATATTTGTACCCATTCCAAAGAAAGGTGATCCCACAGAATGTTAAAATTATTGAATATCATTAATAACACATGCAAGTAAAATCTTACTAAAGATCATTCAAAAATGACTGTAGCAGTATATTGACAGAGAACTAGGAGTTTCGATAACATGGCAGAATAAGCAGAAAGACTGCACAGATGCTCTTCAATAAAGGGGAACCAATTAACACAGATACAGAAGATAATCCTTGAGCCCTGAGCTTTGAAGGGAAGGATATAGAAGTGGACTAAACTCCAACTAGCAGAAGAATTTGCATGAAAACACCAAAAAAGGAGACATATGGAGCTGTGGTCTGTCAGTGATCCTGATGGCATAGACAGGTTGGATATTGCTGAGTGGGGTTAGAAATAACCTAAAAATTGGCTCTGCTAGCCAGGGACTGCACAGAGGACTACACTTGTGGCTGGTTAATAAAAGGGAAAACAGTGAAGAGAGAGGTATGCTGAGCTGTGGACTTTTGTCTTTCCAGAGGGTGGAGCCATTTTGAATGTTTACAAGCAGTTCAGCCATTTTGGATATTTAAAGTGACAGTGTTCTCCCCAATTCCAGGAACTTAAGAATAGGCTCCACTTGCTGGGAACCACAAGGACATTCCAGATGGCAACAATTGGAAAGGTACGATATTCCCCTTGTTATTCTTAGACCCCACACCCTCTTGGTGAACAGAGGTGTGGCCATCCCTCACTCTGACCCACCTTCCGGGCTGACAAGAATTCTATCCCAGTCTGTGAGCTTGGACTGAGCCTGGCTGCCCTGCCCTGCTTTGTCCAGATTTTTGTTTTTAGTTTGTTTGTTTTTATCTGTTTAAAATTATTATTATTATTATTATTATTATTATCCCTTTTATTATTATTCTTTATTCTTCCATTCCTAGGTTCTAGTTTTCAGCTTTTCTCTCTTCCCTGTTCCTGGCTCCAGTTTTTTTCTTTCTCATGGTTAACCCATTCCTTGTTTTCCTTTTTGTGTTTTTCCCATTTTTTTCTTCATTATTCTCCTACTCTACCTTTTTTCTCTTTTAACCCTCTCCCCAGATATTGCAGAATTTTGTTTTGTTTTGTTTTCCTTTTTTGGTTATTGTTCCTGTGTGATTACATGATGTATTCTTTTTTTCAAATTGCTTTTATTTTTTTGATGGTTATTCAATTGTTGTTTTTGTCTAACTAAGTGGGAGACAGCAAGAGTGCCCATATAACACAACTATACCCATACCTCCTGCAGTTTCACTTACTGAGTGAGAACCACCACTTCCTTCTCTACAAACTGGCGAGCAATAAACAACCACCAAGAAGATCCTCACTCACCCTTAGCTGCTCTTCACAAATAGTTAACAGAGATCTAAATACAACAATGTCACAATGTCTCAGAGACAACAGACCATCACATTCCATACAAAGAAGCAAGATAAAGCAGTAGAAACAAAAGAGCAGGATACAGACCAAGAACACATCCCTGAGGAAGAAGCAGCATTGGAACTCCCTGATAAGGGATTCAAAAGAATTATATGTAGATATCTTCAAAAGATTGAGAGATACATCAAGGAAAACACTGACAAAATTAAAGAAAACACAGAGAAAACTTTAGAACAATTTCGGAAGAAAATACAAGAAAGAAATGACAAAATAAATGAAAAATTAGAAATGATTCAAAATCTACAGCTAGAAATCCAGAAGATTAATATTAAATTTTCAGAAACAGTCAACACATTGAAAGGGCAAAGGAGTAGAATTGATGCAATGGAACACAGAATTAATGAGATTGAAGACAAATACCTGAATACTTATTTGGAAAGGGATCAATCCAAAAAAAAGATCAAAACAAAAGGAAGAAAGCCTAAGGTTCATGTGAGATAACATCAAAAGGAATAACTTACATGTAATTGGAATTCCAGAACAGGAAACGAAAAAGAAAACCCCTGAGAAAATTGTCCAAGATTTGTTAGAGAACCTCCCTGATGTGATGAAAGATGAGAATATATCAGAAAGTCTAGAATATTTAGGAAGTCCAACAAACCCCAAAGAGGATGGACCCCCACAAAAAATCACCAAGACATCATCATCAAACTCATCAAAACCAAAGACAAAGAGAATCCTGAAAGCAGCATGGGAAAAACAAAATGTTACTTACAAAGGACAACCAGTAAGAATAAGCTCTGATTTCTCATCAGAAGCCATGCAAGCAAGAAAGCAATGGGATAGTATATGTAAAATCCTGAAAGAGAAAAATTTCCAACCAAGAATTATATACCTGGCAAAATTGTCCCTCAAATATGATGGTGAAATTAGGAGATTTCCAGATAAGCAGAAATTAAGGGAATTTGTTAAAACCAGACAAACCTTACAAGAGATAGTAAAGGGAGTCCTTTGAACATTGAACCAATAATAGCAAACAACAATCAACCATTAATACACAAGGTGACATAACCCAGAAACCAACACAGCTATGGGCATATCCAAGTAGAATAAGTTTCAAGATTGTAAACAGGGAACCAGAGACATCAATTGGCAAATGAGGACAACTACATACCCAAAAGAGGGTAAATGCAATATGTAGTTACAGAACTTCTAAATGGTGAAGAAGTGAAGAGAGTTGCAAGATAGAATGGACTGTTCTAAACTCAGGGGAAAAAAAATAACTCACAGGGTAACCTCAAAGAAAAATGATAAACCTTCACATCACAATAAAAAAGAGGACAAGCACAAATATTTAGCAAATGATAAACAATAGCAACAAAGAAAATGTTAACACAATTCATAAACAAAAAAAGCTCAGCACAGAAATTTACATGGAAAAAAGAAACCAAGAACACCATGATAAAACACATAACAAAATGACAGCAATCAATTCATATTCATGAATAATTACACTTAATGTTAATGGATTAAATGCACCATTCAAGAGATGGAGAGTTGCAGACTGAATAAGAAAACAAAACCCATTGATATGCTGTCTACAAGAGACACACCTCAGAGACAAAGAAAAAAGTAGACTAAATATCAAAGGTTGGAAAAAGGTTGCTGGATATATCAAGTAAATGACAGCCAGAAAAGAGCAGGAGTGAAAATATTAATTTCTGATCAAATTGACTTTAAGACAAAAAGCACCACATGACACAAGGTAGGACATTATATAATGATTAGAGGATCAATTGAACAAAAAGATATAACCATAATCAATATCAATGGGCCCAATGAAAGAGCCCCAAAATACATAAATCAGACTTTAAAACAGTTGAAAAGGCAAATAGATGACTCCATAGTCATAGTCGGAGACTTTAATACACCATTTTCAATGAAAGATAGAAGAACTGGGAAGAAACTCAAGAAAGACACAAAAGAGCTAAAGAATACAATCTACCAACATGAACTTATAGACATCTACCAAACACTTCACCCAACAACAGTACAATATACATTCTTTTCCAGTGCACATGGAACATTCTCCATGATAGACCATATGTTAGGCCATAAAGCAAGCCTTAATAAATTTAAAAACATTGAAATACTGCAAAGCATCTTCTCAGATCACAATGCTATCAAATTAGGAAGATCAAGTAAGAAGATCAAGGGAAAACAAGTGAATACATGGAAACTGAACAACACCCTCCTTAAGAAAAAGTGGGTAAGAGAAGAAATAAAAAATGAAATTCAGAAATTCCTTGAATCAAATGAGAATGAAAACATAACATACCAAAATCTTTGGGACACAGCAAAAGCAGTGATCGGAGGCCTCTGATTCATAGCAATAAAATTTATAGCAATATAAGCAGTATGTTGACAGAGAACTTCCAGAAATGAAAGCTCGATTCAGAAGGGGATGTGGAGTGAGGGATATCATAGCTCACATCAGATGGATCTTGGCTGAAAGCAAAGAATATCAGAAAGATGTTTACTTATGTTTTATTGACTATGCAAAAACATTTGATTATCTGCATAAAACAAATTATGGATAACATCGACAAGAATGGGAATTCCAGAACACTTAGTTGTACTCATGAGGAGCCTGTACATAGACAAGGAGGCTGTCATTCAAACAGAATGGGGGACACTGCATGGTTTAAGATCAAGAAGGGAGTGTTTTAGGGTTTTATCCTTTCACCATACTTAGTCTGTATGCTGAGCAAACAATCTGAGAAACTGGACTATATGAAGAAGAATGCAACATCAGGATTGGAGGAAGACTCATCAACAGCCTGAAATATGCAGAAGACGCAACTCTGTTTGCTGAAAGTGAGAATGACTTGCAGCACTTACTGATAAAGATTAAAAACTACAGTCTACAGCATGGATTACACCTCAATGTAAAGAAAACAAAAATCGTCACAACTGGGCCAATAAGGCAGCATCATGATAGATGGAGAAGAGATTGAAGTTGTCAAAGACTTCATATTACTTGGTTCTACAATCAACACCAATGGAAGCATCAGGCAAGACATCAAAAGATATATTGTATTGGGCAAATCTGTTGCAAAAGACCTCTTTCAAGTGCTGAAGAGCAAAGATAACTACTCAAAGCCTTAGATGCACCTAACCCAAGCCATGGTATTTTCAATTGCCTAATATCCATATGAGAGCTGGACAATGAGTACAGAAGACTGAAGAAGAGTTGATGCTTTTGAGTTATGGTGTTGGTGAAGAATGCTGAAAGTACCATGGACTGCTGAAAGAACTAACAAATCTGTCCTGGAAGAAGTGGAGCTGGAATGCTCCTTGGAAGCAAGAATGGCCAGACTTCATCTCGACCTACTTTGGTCATGTTGTCAGAAGGACCATTCTCTGGAGAAGGATGTCATGCTTGGTAAAGTGGAGGGTCAACGAAAAAGGGGAAGGCCCTCAACAAGATGGATTGACATGGTGGCTGCAGCAATGGTCTCATGTATAGTAGGGATTGTGAGGCTGGCACAGGACTGGACAGTGTTTCGTTCTGTTGTGCATAAGATCACTATGAGTTGGAGGCTACTCAACGGCACATAACAACAACAACATAAAAATGTGCATATATATATATAATAGAGCTAATGGGGCAAAGTGATGATAACTTCTTAGCCACAGTCAGTCACCTGATAGAGCTAGTTGTTGGGCCTGTGGGCTGAGGACTGTGATCACAGGGGACTGCAAGCTCAACTGGCATAATATACTACAGGAAAACATTGTTCTACATCCTACTTTTGTGAGTAGTGACTGGAATCTTAAAAGCTTGCAAGAAGCCATCTAAGATGCAATAATTGGTCTCTCCTTTTCCAGAACAAAGAAGAATGAAGAAAACCAAAGATACACGGAAACAATTAGTCCAAGTGACTAGTGGACCATGTGATCTTATCCTACATGTCCCTGAGATCAGAAGAATCAGATGGTGCCTGGCTACCACTGTCAATCACTTGGAAGGAGATCAAAATAGGAAATCCTGGATAGAGTGGGAGAAAAACGTGGAAAAAAAACTCTCAAAATCAAAAAGACCTGGCTAACTGCTCTGATAGAGACTGTTGAAACTCCTAAGAGTATGCCCCTAGTCACCCTTCAGCCTTGGAATTGAATTCACTCCTATGGTATTTTGATTACCTCTAGTGCTGCTCTAAGGCGCTCCGGTGGAGTAGTGCCTAAGGCATTTAACTGCTAACTAGAAGGTTGGCGTTCAAACCCACCAGTCACTCCATGGCAAGAAGACTGTGTAATCTACTTCCATAAAGATTTACCTCTTCAGAAACCCAAAAGGAGTCACCATGAGTCAGAATCAACTAGATGGCAGTTAGCTTTTGTTTGAGTAGTGCTGCTCTAACAGAAATATCACAAATGGATGACTTTAACACACAGGAGTTTATTCTCTTACAGTTTTGGAGGCTAGAAGTCTGAGTTTGAAGTGCCAGCTCTAGGGGCTGAGTGAAAGTCCCTCGACCTTGGGCTTCAGCTCTGCCTCTTGTTCCTGGCCCACTGAAACTGGAGGTATCTCTTAGATCAGGCAGCTGCTGGCTGTGAGGCTGACAAACTCAAGGTCAACAAATAAAATGGCACAGTCTCAAGATTACCAAACAAAATGGCAGGACACTAGTTCAAGTCCAAAGACAGTCATAAGATTGGCAGCAAACATGGCAGGCTGCTGAATGAAGGTTGGTTACAAGTAGGGTCCAGTTGTGCCAAAAAGCTGCAGAGTCATTTCTCAAATCTTCTTCTGATATACTGGAAGCAGACCACATCCCTGAGGCAGCTACTCAGCTGCACCAGTAGATTCCACCACAGAGGTGATTGTCAGTTTCATCATGAGGAATAGTTACATCCAGCTACCCAGCCACTCAAAACCAGGCCAAGCCACATTGACACAATTTAACTACCCACACAACTTAACTACCACATACGGCTTCCAGCCAAACAATACCAAAAAAAAAAAAAATAAATAAAACCTCACTGACATAGTCTATTCCGATTCCTAGCAAGCCCCATTGAATTTCTAAGGCTGTAAATCTTTACAGAAGTAGATTGCCCCATCTTCCTTTCAAGGAGTGGCTGGTGGATTTGGACTGCTGACCTTCTGGTTAGCAGCTAAATCACCTTATCCACTACACCACTAAATGATAGATGGGCACATAAGGTGAATATTTACACCAGGTAGGTGCACTCCTTAGAATAATCAACCATGGGATATCACAAGGGCAGTATTTGCACAGGCAGGTAGCTCAGAGAGCGGAAATGCGTAGGAAAGAAGGACATAGGGAAAGGTAACCACAAGGAAGTGGGAAGAGTGCTGTTTCATTATGGTGACTGCAATCAAGGGAAACAAAATATGTATGAACTGTTGTATGGAAAAATGAGTTTTCTCTGTAAACTTTTACCCAGATCACAATTTAAAAATGCCATTAAAAAATGTTTATAAAATGCAGATTATACTAATAAGTGCTTTGTATGCATAATTTCACTTAATCCTCACACCAATCCTTAACACAAGGTCTAAGATTTCAGGTAATATCACCTAATTTTAAATATTGGCAACTAACTCAAGCTCTTCTTTTTTAATTTCATGACCCAGCTAAAAGTATCTACCAGCCAGATCCAGCACATGATCTATCAAACTGCAATCTTCTTTCTCTTTAAAACAAGTTCCCAGAATAGATGGGGAGAGAGGCAATTTGGGGTATAAATGGAGTGGGGATTAAAGAAGTCAAAACCAGAATCTTGAAACCACTTACAATTGGGAATCTGTTGGAGGAAGTGGAGTTAGCAAAAACAAGGAGGGAAGAGCAGAAAAGCAGAAGGTACTTACAATTCCACAAGCCAGGGGAAGAACAAGTTTCAAGAAGGGAATAATCAAGACCAAATTAGGTAGAAGAGTTCTAAGTAAGGCTGAATAGACTCCATGGTTTGGACACAAGGTTGTTAGTGACCTTTAAGATCTATAAGAGAGTATTTTTAGTACAGAGTTAAGAGTGGAGACCAGACAGAAAAGGGCCAAGCATAGGTGATTGAATCACCAAATGTGAGTACTGTTTCAAGAATTTTGACCTTGAAAAGATGGGAGGAATGACACATATTACACTGGAAAGAGAGAGATATGGGACAGTATCTGGAGCTCTGTGGACAGGGAGGGGATTGAAGAATAGGGGAGATCACAACTTGTTTGTAGATAGAAAGAGGGAGAACTAGAAGTAACAAGAATGAAGGAGGCTGACCACTAAAGCAGGATCCCAGAGGGACTGGGAGGAGATAAAGCAAAAAGCAAAGTGGAGACTAAAAAAAAAAAAAAAAAATGAGACTTTGTTTGAGAGAAAAGAAAAAAAACAGCAAGAGTAGCTACAAACATAGCAGACATTTAGAGTAACTTCAGGTTAACAAACTTACTCTGAGTATCTACTCAGCATTAAGAGGAGGGTGCAGAGGTTTCCAACAGCTAAGGGAGACAAACTTGTCTGTCATTTTGTCATCCTGTGAGGCTTGAGGCTGTGCCACTCACTGGTGTTTCAGATGCCAGCAGAGTTGCACATGATGCACAGGTTTCAATGCAGCTTACAGACTGGGACAGACTAGGAAGAAGGAGGAGGTCATCCACTTCTCAAAAACTGGCCAGGGAAAACTTTATGAATAGCAGAGAAACACTGTCTGATACTTACTGGACAACTTTATGAATAGCTTGGAAACATTGTCTGACACAGTACAGGAAGACTAGCCCCTTGGGTTGGAAGGCACTCAAAATAGGACTGAGAAAGAGCTGCCTCATTAGAGTAGAACCAACATTAATGATATGGATAAAGCCAGTCTTTCAGGACCTCCATGTGCTGATGTGGCACAACTCAGATTGAGAAGAAACAGCTGCAAACATCCATTAATAATTGGAACATAGAATGTAAGAAGTATGAATCTAGGAAAATTGGAAGTTGTCAAAAATGAAATGGAACACATAAAGATTGATATCCTGGGCATTCATGAGCTGAAATGGATGGGTTTTGGCCATTTTGAATCAGACAATCATATGATCTACTATGGTGGGAATGACAAATTGTAGAGTAATGGCGTGGCATTCATCATCAGAAAAGATGTTTCAAGATCTGTCCTGAAGTACAATGTTGTCAGTGATAGGATAATATCCATACACCTACAAGGAAGACCAGTTACTATGATTATTATTCAAATTTATGCACCAACCACCAAAGCAAAAGATGAGTAAATTGAAGATTTTTATCAATTTCTGCAGTCTGAAATTGACCAGACATGAAATCAAGATGTGTTGCTTAACACTGGTGAATGGAATGCATAAGTTGGAAATGAAGAATCACCAGTAGTTGGAAAATTTGGCCTTGGTGACAGAAGTAACACTGGAGATTACATGATAGAATTTTTCAAGACCAATGATTTATTCAATGCAAATACCTTTCTTCAACAACACGAACTGTGGCTATATACGTGGACTTCATCAGATGGAACACACAGAAATCAGATTGACTACATCTGTGGCAAGAGGTGATGGAAAAGCTCAATATCTTCAGCCAAAACCAGGCCAGGAGCTGATTGTGGAACAGACCATCAACTACTCATATACAAGTTGAACTTGAAGACAATTAAAACAAGTTCATGAGAGCCAAAATATGATCTTGAATATATCCCTCCTGAATTTAGACACCATCTAAAGAATAGATTGGGTGCATTGTACACCAATGACTACAAACCAGAAGAATTGTGGGATGACATCAAGAGCATCATCCATGAAGAAAGCAGGAGGTCATTAAAAATATAAGAAAGAAAGAAAAGACCAAAATGAACGTCAGAAGAGACTGAAACTTGCCCTTGGGTGAAGAGTAGCTAAAGCAAAAGGAAGAAATGACAAGGTAAAAGAGCTGAACAGATTTCAAAAGGCAGCTCCAGCAGACAAAGGTAATTACTATAATGAAATGTGTAAAGACCTGGGGTTAGAAAACCAAAAGAGAAGAATACACTCAGCATTTCTCAAGCTGTAAGAACTGAGGAAAAAATTTAAGTCTCGACTTACAATATTGAAATATTCTATGGGCAAAATATTGAATGATGCAGGAAACATCAAAAGAAGATGGAAGGAATACACAAAGTCACTGTACCAAAAAGAACTGATCTATCTTCATCCATTTCAGGAGGTGGCATATGTTCAAGAACCAATGGTATTGAGGGAAGAGGTCAAAGCTGCACTGAGGGAATTGGCAAAGAACAAGGCTCCAGGAATTGATGGAATACCCATTGAGATGTTTCAACAGATGCCTCATTGCAGGCAGTCACTTGGTTATGCCAACAGATTTGGAAGACAGCTACCTGGCCAACTGACTGGAAGAGATCCATATTTGTACCCATTCCTAAGAAAGGTGATCCCACAGAATGTGGAAATTATCCAACAATATCATTAATATCGCATGCAAGTAAAATCTTACTGAAGATAATTCAAAAACAGTTGCAGCAGTATATTGACCGAGGACTTTCAGAGGTGCTGGCTGGATTCAGAAGAGGGCATGGAATGAGGAATATCATTGCTGATGTCAGATGGATCTTGGCTCAAAGTAAACAATGCCAGAAAGATGTTTACTTGTGTTTTATTGACTATGCAAAAGCATTTGATTGCGTGGAACATAACAAATTGTGGATAAAATTGAGAAGAATGGGAATTCCAGAAAACTTAATTGTACTCGTGAGGAACCTGTACACAGACCAGGAGGCTGTTGTTCAAACAGAAAAAGGGAACACTGCATGGTTTAAAATCAAGAAGAGAGTGTATCAGGCTTTTATCCTTTCACCATACTTATTCAATCTGTATGCTGAGCAAATAATCTGAGAAGCTGAACTATATGAAGAAGAACATCAAGATTGGAGGAAGGCTCATTAACAACCTGTGATAAACTGACAACACAACTTTGCTTGTTGAAAATGAAGATGACTTGAAGTATTTACTGATGAAGATTGAAGAATACAGCCTGTAGTATGCATTACATCTCAATATAAAGAAAACAAAAATCCTCACAACTGGACCAATAAACTTCATGATAAATGGAGAAAAGATTGAAATTGTCAAAGACTTCACTTTGCTTGGTTCTATAATTGACACCAATGGAAGCAGCAGTCAGGACATCTGATGACATATAGCACTGGGCAAATCAACGACAAAGGACCTCTTTCAAGTGCTGAAGAGCAAAGATATCTCCTTGAAGACTAAGGTGCACCTGACAAAAGCCATGGTATTTTCAATTGCCTCATATGCATGTGAGAGCTGGACAATGAATAAGGAGGACTAAAGAAGAGTTGATGCTTTTAAGCTGTGGTGTTGGTGAAGAATGCTGAAAGTACTGTGGACTGCTAAAAGAACTAACAGATCTGTCCTGTAGGAAGTGCATCCAGAATGCTCCTTGGAGGTGAGAATGGCCAGACTTCATTTCACATACTTTGGTCATGTTGTCAGAAGGGATCATTCCCTGGAGAAAGATGTCATGCTTAGTAAGGTGGAGGGTCAACAAAAGAGGGGAAGGCCCTCAATGAGGTAGATTGACACGGTGGTGGTGGTGATGGGCTCAAGTGTAGCAAGAATCATGGAGGTGGCTCAGGACTGGGGTTGTTTCATTCTGCTGTGCATAAGGTGGCTATGAGTCAGAGATGACTCGATGGCACCTAACAACAACAACAACAACAATAACTCAATATCAGCTAGCTGTGCAGACATTGGGATGGCAGGATGAGTGAAACAAAGTCTCTGCTTTTGGGGAAAGTATTTTTTTTTTTTTTCAGTGCTATCAAGTCAATTCTGACTCATGACTGATAGTATATACAACAGAGTAGAACTGCCCTATAGAGATTCCAGATCTGTCCTGAAAGAAGTGCAGCCAGAATACTCCTTAGAAGTAAGAACAGTCAGACTTCATCTCACTTTCTTTGGCCATATAGTCAGAAGGCACAACTCACTGGAGAAGGATATCATCATTAGAAAAGTGGAGGGTCAGATAAAAAGGAGAAGACGCTTGATGAGATGGATTGGCACAGTGGTTCCAATGATGGGCTCAAGCATATCAAGTATTGTGAGAATGGTACAAAACTGGGTAGTGTTTCATTCTGTTGTACATAGCATTGCTGTGAGTCAGAATCAGCTCGACAGCACCTAATGACATAGTTTCCAAGGCTGTAATCTTTTACAGAAGCAGAAAATCATGTTTCTCCTGTCCACTGGCTAGTGAATTCAAACATCCAGCTGTTAGCATCTGAGTGCTTCACCACTGTGTCACCAGGGCTCCTTATATTGATAGTTAAAATTTTAAAAATATAATTTGTATCATGATTGTTGTTGTTAGGTGCCATGGAATTGATTCCAACTCATAGAGACCGTACATACAACAGAACAGATCACTGCCCCGTCTTGTGCCATCCACAAAACCGTTGCCATGCATGAGAACGTTATCACATCCACTGTGTCAATCCATCTTGTTGAGGGTCTTTCCCTTTTTTGCTGGCCCTCTGCCAAGTATGATATCCTTCTACAGGGATTGGTCCCTTCTGACTACATGACCAAGGTACGAAGGACAAAGTCTGGCCATTCTCGTATCTAAGGAACATTTCAGCTGTTCTTCCTCCAAGACCAATTTATTTCTTCTTCTGGCAGTTCATGGTATATTCAATATTATCACCAATACCACAATTCAAACGCATCAATTATTCTTCAGTCTTCCTTATTCATTGCCCAGCTTTCACAGGCATGTGAAGCAATTGAAAATACTATGGCTTGGATCAGGTGCACCTTAGTCTTCAAATGACATCTTTTCTCTTACACACTTTAAAAAGGTTCTTTGCAACTAATTTCTCCAATGTGATACACTGTTTGATTTCTTGACAGCTGCTTCCATGGGTACTGATTGTGGATCAAGTAAAATGAAATCCTTAACAACTTTAGTCTTTTCTCCATTTATCATGACCTTGCTTATTGATCTGGTTGTGAAGACACCAATTGGTCTGTTTTCTTTATGTTGAGGTGTAACCCATACTGAAGTTTGTAGACAAATTAATTTTGCAGATAAAATATAAAACCAAATGACAACTGTTATATGTCATTATTAACTGAAATATTCATTAACTTACTGTAAATAATATGATTATTGCCTATTTTCTTATTGCAGTACTCAACATAGAAGCATCCCTATCTTTAATTATCTTCTCAATTTCAAGAGTTTTCTCTCCTCTAAGTATAAACATTCCATTTATACCCCAGATAGCCTCTCTCCCCATCCATTCTAGGAACTTACTCTCTGTTCTAAAGAGAAAGGTAATTCTTACTACTAGAATCCAAAACCAAAAATCTCTAGATCTTATTACAATAATTTTGTCTATGTTTACTATCTCTGTGGGATCATCCACTAAATAAATGATTCACAAATTTGAATTGTGCTGTATTTCCCAGTGCCTACATAAACTTTCTTCCTGCATGCCTTCCTTTCTTGACCATCATGTATCTCTCAGTGGCATCAAGGGCCTTCCTAAAACTGGAACACAAGGGTAGAAACCTTTGACTTCTACTTCAAAATAAATCTTTTACCAAGTGGCAACCTACTCAACAGGATACTGCTGCCAAGTTATTCTCCTAAACTATTCTTTTATTATATTATTTTTCTCTTCTTAAAACAATAGATGGTTCTTAACTGCCTGCTGCACTATGCCTGGGATCCTCTATTTAACTATCAAGGACCCATGGAATCCAGCTTTATTTTTTACTATCATACAACATGCAATCTCTCTTCCATTAGGCTGAAGTTCCTTGTCTACCAGAATGACCTTCCCTTTCTTCCTGCTACATAACCCTCCTCCCTATCTACCTAAGATGCCTCTCCTTGTCTCTCCAAGCCTATTATTCAAGGTCCAGTTCAAGACCATCCCTTCCTTAAGAAAGGTAAAGAAAGTTCAAGAATAGCTAAGCCAGGTTTCTCACCAGTCATTTGCCACACTCTCAACAAGAAGTCAAACTTACCAGCCACTGAGAAGACAGTCAAAATCAGTAGTAGCCCCAGATCAGTTCTCTGAGTCCAAAGCATTTCTGTTTTCTCTCTTCCTGCACTTACCCTCCACACAGTTGAAGAAGGACCTATGGGCAAGGTGAAGATCTCTATGGTGACTCCCCTTCTCTGTGCTGGGTCTTTCTAGCCTGTCAGTAATGCGGCACCCTTTCCTCCTAGCCCCTCCCTTCCACTCTATGAGTTGTAGCCTGATTAGTAAACTGGCACAGAAGAAACTCTTCCATGGAATATGAAACAGCAGATTTCTTATACAAAGCACTGAAGTAAAGACAGAGGAAGTGCGTAGCCTGAGTTAACTTTCAGCCCATTCTCCACCCCCTCACTTCTGCCTTGTATAGATAAACAATAGAGTAAGATATTGAACTTGCACAAGATAAACATAATTGCTTAAACTGGAATTAAAAGGTAAAGCAGAATATTTATCTAATATTGGTCTATAGTTTTACATTTCACAATCATAACTTTTGGAAGATTTTCTTCACATTGAAGAGCTTGAATAGAGGGAAAATTGCTAGACAGGCAAAAAAAAAAAAAAAGCTGCATAGCTTTATTAATAAAGCTTAGTACAAAATATTTTTTTCAAACCCTGTGTGAAATTACTTTCTACACGGGAGTCAGCACAAACATCTGCTCAATTGTATCGTTAATTATTCCAATCCTCCTTCCAAGAGGAAAAAAACAGTTGCAATCTAGTGGATTGCATGTCAGAGTAGAACTTTACTGCATAAGGTTTTCAATGGCTGTGACCCTTAAGATGTAGGTCACCAAGACTTTCTTCCAAGGTGTCTTTGCTTGAATTAGAACCATCAAGGAAAGTTTTGTAGCTGAGCATTAACCATTTTCACTGCCCACAGATTTTAACCTTCCTGTTTTCTTCTTCCAAGATCCTTTGTGGTTACATTGTGTCCACCCAAAAAGATCCTTAAACACAACTGCAAAGTCAATTATGCCACACTTATTCACAACGTTCAGGGCTTAAGTGGTAGACATATTGGGGAGCATTATTCTGTCTACCATAGAAAGTGTTCAGTACTTATTACCATTCACTTTCATGTCTGAAGAGCTAGGCTGATCATTTTCACCTAATTACTAATAAATACTCTTTTTACTTCCATACATTTGGAATCCAGACTTATAAAAACAACTACTGCCTTACTGTTGGTCGATAATATAAATTCAGATCATGTTTCACAAGAAAGAAAAAAAAATATTCAGTGTTGTAAGAATTTCTAATCCCAAGGCAAAACTCTTCAGGAAATGGAAGAAAACATTGCACAAAGGAGAAAGATCAAACAACATGCATTTTCATTCTTCAAAATTAGTAGTAGTAACTTTCCTGATGCCAAATATTCAAAAAAAAAAAAAAAGACCTCCATTTTCTTTCCTAACCTTTCCATCCAGTAAATGTTTTGATTAAGACAGTGATCCTTTTGAGGGCACAGAATACTGGCGATTATAAGCTATGTGACAATGTCTTGACTAGATCCAAAAACGACTTCTCCTCAAATATTTTACCTAGTGTTAGAAAAATAAACTAGATGACTGAGAAAATCATCTTTAAATTATGACACTCCAGTTTCTACCACATAGAGGTTAAGATGCATGGTGGTTAGATCAAGAGTTTTAGCAACACAGTTTTAGCAACATTCTAACTCTAGGGTGGGGACTCTGTTGAGCAATTGTTAAGCCCATGAGACTGGGAAAATATCTCAGTCAAGTCTAACCAGCTTGTTTCACTTCAGATTACATGCAAGTGTTTTCCCATGCCATCAAAAACTCTTCATTATGTTTTCTTTAATGCCTGCTTCATGAATGATACAGTCAAATCTAAAGCAAAGAAGGGTTAAATGGCCTGCCTAAGGTTTCAAAGTGAATTTGTGACACAGCTACAAGTAAAACTCAGATTTCTTATTTGCTAGACCTTCTGCAGAATAGATTTGATGGACTAAACACCAATGATCAAAACCAGATGAGTCGTGGGACGACATAAAGAACATCACATATGAAGAAAGAAAACGGTCATTTAAAGACAGGAGAGGAGAAAAAGACCAAAATGGATGTCAGAAGAGACACTGAATGGAGAGTAGCTAAAGTGAATTAGCTTCCAGACTAAGGCAGACTTGGAAGAAGGAAGAGGCCATCCACTTCTTAAAAAATTACCAAGTGAAAACTTTATGAATAGCAGTGAAACACTGTCTGATATATTACTAGAAAACTTTATGAGTACCCCTGAAACATTGCCCTCTGGAAGTGCTGGAAGATGAGCCCCTCACATTGGAAGGCAGTCATGATACAACTAGGGAAGAGCTGCCTCCTCAGAGTAGAGCCAACCTTAATGATGTGGATATAGTAAAGCTTTCAGGACCTCCATTTGCTGATATGGCACAAATCAAAATGAGAAGTAACAGCTGCAAACATCCATTATTAATTGGAATATGGAACATAAGAAAAATGAATCTAGAAACATGGGAAGTTGGCAAAAATGAAATGTAGCACATGAAGATTGGTGTCCTAGGCATTAGGGAGCTGAAATGGACTGGTTTTGGCCATTTTGAATCAGACAACCATATTATTTTCTATTCTAGGAATGATGAATTGAAAGGAGATGGTGTGGCATTCATCATCACAAAGAATATTTTAAGATCTATCCTGAAGTACAATGCTGTCAGTGTTAGGATAATATCCATACACTTACAAGGAAGATCAGTTAATACTATATCAAAAATAAAAACAAACTCACTGCCGTTGAGTTGGTCCTGACTCATAGCAACCCCTCCTTGGGTTTCCAGGGTGGTATCACTATGGAAGTAGATTGCCCAACCTTGCTTCTGAGGAGTGGCTGGTAAGTTTGAACTGCCAGCCTCTGGTTAGCAGTCAAATGCCTTAGGCACTACACCACCAGAGCTTACGCACCAACCACCAAAGCCAAAGATGAGGAAATTCAAGATTTTTACCAACTTCTGCAGTCTGAAATTGATCAAACATGCAATCAAGATGTGTTGATTAGTATTGGTGCAAAAGTTGGAAATAATGAAGAATCACTAGTAGTTGGGAAATATGCCCTTAGTGATACAAATGATGCTGGAGATCTCATGATAGAGTTTTGCAAGAAAAATGACTTAGTCATTGCACATACATTTTTTTCAACACATAAATGGCAGCTATACACATGGACTTCACCAGATGAAGTCCACAGGAATCAGATCAACTACATCTGTAGCAAGAGGCAATGGAGAAACCCAGTATCTTCAGCTAAAACAAGGCCAGGAGCTGATTGTGAAACAGTCTATCAACCACTCATATGCAAGTTCATGTAGAAGCTGAAGACAATTAAAACAAGTCTATGACAGCCAAAAAAAATGACCTTGATTATATCCCTCCTGAATTTAGAGACTATCTAAAGAATAGATTTGATGCATTGTACACCAATGACTGAAAACCAGAGGAAGTGTAGGATGGCATCAAGAACATTATCCGTGAAGAAAGCCAAAGGTCATTAAAAAGACATGAAAGGAAGAAAAGACCAAAATGGATGTCAGGAGACACTCTGAAACTTGCCCTTTAACAAAGAGTAACTAAAGCAAATGGAAGAAATGACAAGATAAGAGTTGAACATAAGATTTCAAAGGGTAGCTCGAAAAGACAAAGTAAAGTATTATAATGAAATGTGCAAAGACATGAAGTTAGAAAACATAAAGGGAAGAACACACTTGGCATTTCTCAAGCTGAAAGATCTGAAGAAAAAATTCAACCCTAGAGTTGCAATACTGAAGGATTCTATGGGAAAAATATTGAATGATCCAGGAAGTATCAAAAGAAGATGAAAGTAATACACAGAGTCACTGTACCAAAAAGAATTGGTCAATGTTCAACTATTTCAGGAGGTAGCGTACAATCAAAAACAAGTGGTACTGAAGGAATAAGTCAAAGCTGCAGTGAAGGAATTGGTGAAAAACAAGGCTCCAGGAAGTGATGAAATATACCTTGAAATGTTTCAACAAACAGATGCTGCACTGGAGGCATTCACTTGCCTATGCCAAGAAATTTGGAAGACAGTTACCTGGCCAATTGACTGGAAGAGATCCATATTTGTACCCATTCCAAAGAAAGGTGATCCTACAGAATATGGAAATTATCAAACAGTATCAATAATATCAAGAGCTCTGGTGGCCTAGTGCCTAAGGCATTTAGCTGCTAACCAGAATGCTGGTGGTTCAAACCCACTAGCCACTCCTCAGAAGTAAGATTGGGCAATCTACTTCCATAGTGATACTGCCTCAGACATCCAATGAGAGGTCACTATTAGTCAGATCCAACTCAATGGAGTGAGTTTGGTTTTTATGTTTTTTTTTTTTTTTTTATCAATAATAACACACACAAGTACAATCTTGCTGAAGATAATTAAAAAATGATTGCAGCAGTATATTGGCAGAGAACTTCCAGAACTGCAAGCTAGATTTCAGAAGAGGACGTGGAATGAGGGATATCATTGTTGATGTCAGATGGATCTTGGCTAAAAGGAAAGAATACCAGAAAAATGTTTACTTTTGTTTTATTGGCTATGCAAAAGCATTTTATGGTGTGGAATCTAACAAATTATTGATAAAATTGAGAAAAATGGGGATTTCAGAATACTTAATTGTGCTCATGAGGAACCTGTACATGGACCAGGAGGCTGTCATTCAAACAGAACAAGGTGATACTGCATAGCTTAAAATCAGGAAGGGAGTGTTTCAGAGTTGTCCTTTCAGCATACTTATTCAATCTGTAGGCTGAGCAAATATGAAGGAGAACATGGCATCAGGATTGGAGGACAACTCGTTAACAACCTGTGATATGCAGCGACAAAACTTTACTTGCTGAAAGTGAAGATGACTTGAAGCAGTTACTAATGAAGATCAAAGATTGCAGTCTTCAGCATGATTACATCTCAACATAAAGAAAACAAAAATCCTCACAACTGGATGAATAAGCAACATCACAATAAATGGAGAAAAGATTGAAGTCATCAAAGATTTCATGCTACTGGTTTCCACAATCAACACCAATGGAAGCAGCAATCAGGAAATCAGATGATGTATTGCACTGGGCAAATGTGCTGCAAAAGACCTCTTTAAAGAGCTGAAGAGCAAAGATGTCTCCTTGAAGACCAAGGAAGACTGAAGAAGAATTGATGCTTTTGAGTTGTGGTGTTGACAAAGAATAGTGAAAGTACCATGCACTGCCAGAAGGATGAACAAATCTATCCTGGAAGAAGTGCACCCAGAATGCTCCTTGAAAGTGAGAATGGCCAGACTTCGTCTCACCTTCTTTGGTCATGTTGTCAGAAGGAACCATTCCCTGGAGAAGGCTATCATGGTTGGTAAAGTCGAGGGTCAATGAAAAAGGGAAAATCCCTCAAAGAGGTGGATTGACACAGTGGCTGCAACTATGGGCTCAGCTACAGCAAAGATTGTGAGGCAAGCGCAGGACCAGGCAGTGTTTCATTCTGTTGTATATAGGGTCACTATGAGTCATAGTGTTTCATTCTGTTGTATATAGGGTCACTATGAGTCATAGCCAATCAATGGCACCTAACAATAACAGTAACATGGGTATGAGAGAGGGGATTAGGGGAATTTGTTGTTCAAAGGGTACAGTGTTTCTGTTAATTTTGGTGGAATAATTTGGAAAAAGAAAAGATAATAGTTACACAATGTGATCAAAGTAATTAATGTCACTGGATTGCTCTTGTAAAAATTGTTGAATTCACAAATGTTCTGTTAATAATCCATAAAAGACAATGGATTAAGAGAAAGATGTGTTTGTCTATTAAATACTGCTCTCTGAATATCAAAATGCCCCAAATTTTCTCAGCTGCTCACTTTGGGTACAGGGACCCAGAAAGCAGACTAGAGAAGCAAAATAGGATCGAGAGAAAACCAGAAATTCAAAACATCTATTCTACTAGTCTTTCACATCCCTTTTAGTAATATCAAATAAGAATCAGTCAGTGTATACGACCTCCCTGAAAGGAATCACAGTAAAAAGCACTGGATAGAGTGGGAGAAAAATATGGAACAAAACTCAAAATCATAAAAGAAGACCACGCTTACTGGTCTGATAGAGACTTATGGAACCCACAATGTTATGGCCCTTAAGCATCCTTCAAACCTAGAACCAAACTCACCTCTAAGGCTCAACTTTCAGCCAAACAATAGACAGAACTATAAAGTAAACAATAACACCAAGGAGGTCAGCACTACCAAGAGCAACCAATCATACAAGATCAAAAGGGCAGAATTTGTCCACAGTTAAGCTCAGAAGGCAGGGAAGAAGGACAAATGGAATCATTAAACACAAGGATGAAGTGCAAAGAGGGCTGTCATGTTGTGGGGATTGCAATCAATGTCATGAATTAAAATGTGTATGAATATTTGAATGGAAAAGCAATTTGCTCTGTAAACTTTCACCTAAATCACAATAAAAAGGTTAAAAAAAAAAAAAAAAAAGAATCAGTGCACATGAGAGATAAAGAGATAAATGTTAGTTACCATGTGTTAGGCAAAACAACAATGTATAGTACCTATAAGTCAGAGATGATTTAAGCCATAACCAAGTAGCCCCCAAATTGCCCTGACAATTTATTTAAAAATTGATTATAAAACAAAACAAACTCGCTGCAGTTGAGTCAGTTCTGACTCATAGAGACCCTTCCTTGAGTTTCTGAGACAGTAGCTCTATGGGAGTAGATTGCCCAGTCTTCCTTCGGAAGAGTGGCTGGTAGGTTTTAACTGTCAGCCTTGTGGTTAGCAGGCAAATGTCTTAGTCACTACACCATGAGAGTCTGTTTTAAAAAAAAAAAAAAACCTGTTGTAACCTTCCAATCAGGTGTATCTCATGGTCTTCAATGTCAGATTCACAATTAGTCACAACCTGAAACCAGTTAAGAAGACACTGTAGTCTTGCCCAGGAATCCCCTCCCCATTACTGAGAACTTATGTTTGGATTTCGAGTACTTGTTGCTCAGACTCTAGCCTTTTATTCTTTATCTTTTGTTGCTTGTGCCCCTTGCACCCCAATACCAGTGCTTTCTCCGTCAGCCCCTAGATATATGTCTTGGTTGCCTAGAACTCTGACGAATACCTGCCCTTCCTATCATTGCTGAATTTTCTGGACATGTATCCTTCCAAAAAGGGACCAATAGCTACTTGCCTTATAATCTTTACTTTGGATCATCCCTCTGGCTTAGACATCTGACCTGACATACTCTTCCATACAAGCACACATGTGCTGACACATACACACACAAACTTACACAAAAACACAGTAGCTAAATTCTTAGTCCCAGTTCCCTCAATCTACCCTGTCCTAGTGCTACTTAAGTACTAATGTAACAGCTTCCAGGAATGAAAGACCAATACCCCACTAGTGTGAAGAATTTTAAGGAACTCAAATGCTCCCAAGATTGTACAGAGTCCTTATTTAGCTCCCACACTCCTGAAAAATGTATGTGCTCCACATATCAAATTGCAATTTCCCCAGCAGTCTTAACATCCATCTGCATGAAGAGGTAAAATCAATGGTCCACCCTTTGTCTACAACGGTCCACTCTTTATCTTATTTCCCACCTGTCCTTCAAGGCACAAAGGTTAGAGATTTGCTTCTAACTGGTATTACAGTAGAGGCACAAAATCAACATATGATTGCTTAAAAAGATTTCTTTCTTAGTCGTATCCTATATCTCTATTTCCCAATTTGCCTCTCTGCTGTTTTCCTTCACTCAAGCTCTGATAACTCATCTGAAATTCTGGATCCTCCTCCTGTACAATTATGAAATGGACTGACCAGTAAATTAGAAGAGTTTCACAAATGTACATTTCTATTTTCAATCCTGTCACTTTATTGATTTTTTTTAAAATTGCATCCAATATACAGTTGATGCTATGTCATTTACATAATAATTCTACTTAAAGAATTAGAGAAAAACATGTCACATGAGAATTAATTATTATTTTAAATATAACTTACATAATACGTATGCAAAAATTAAAATTCAGAAAAAGATGTTTGAAAATAAAATATACATGCTATGTCAAATAAATAAATAAAACCAAAGAAGATAAGTTAGTAACCATAGTTTATACTTTGATACATAGAAATTCTAGACCTCACTAGTCATATTAATAACACTTTTAAGTTCTTAGCTTGTCATCCAGGCCCTGTTCTAAGCACTTTATAAATATTACCTCATTT
This sequence comes from Orycteropus afer afer, assembly GCF_000298275.1. NCBI lineage: Eukaryota > Metazoa > Chordata > Mammalia > Tubulidentata > Orycteropodidae > Orycteropus > Orycteropus afer. The sequence continues at coordinate 5,780,534 of NW_006921771.1, forward strand.
TCTGGTCTCAACAAACCAACAAGGCAATATGTCACTATTATCCTCAATTTACAGCTAAGGAACTGAGGCCAAAGAAGTTAAGTGGCTTGTCCAAAGTAAGACAGCTGATAAGTGGTAGAAATAGGATTCAAGCACAAGAAATCTCACTTCAAAGTCTCTCTCTCACCTAGGTAGCCAATGAGCCTCTGCTTAACTACACGATTTTACTCATCACCTTCCTTCCAATATTCTCCTGACTTCCCCTAAATCCATTCAGGCTCACTCATTCTTTCATTCAACTGGACACTCTTACAACTATGGCATGTGTGCTTTGTTTGATTAATTAATTAATTAAGCAAAAAGAACGTTTAGCCCATTTCTAAGCATCTATTTATATTAAGGTCATTCTGTGAAGACACCTAGAGGTAATATGGTGATGACAAGGCTAATATTTTTATAAACTTATTTACCAAATTTAATGATAACTGCCTTTGAGGTTTTCTTTTATCACTAAATAAGATAATATACTTAAAATTACAGATTTAATACACATGTTTTGAAAATAGTTAAACATAAAAAATGATTACCAGATGGATAGTATAGAAATATTATTTAAAAGAACAATATTCTTAGAGATTAGGATTATTTTATAAAAAAAAAAAGTTAGTGTAGAGATAAACAGTGGATGGATGGATCAGTGTGTGGATGGATGGATGAATGAATTTATGGAAGGAAGGAAGAAAAAGAAAAGGGAAGGATAAGAAAAAAAGAGATTCTATGCCGTTTCCAAGGAAATATGAAATGGATTGTAATCATGTCAGGAATAGCATAAAGCAAACTCTGAAGTGGAATTAACTGGGAAGGATGGTTATTAAGGCTTACCTAGATCATACCTTTTGAAAGTAAAGGGAAAAAAGCAAGTGTGAGTAGAGGGAAAATTAAATATCAAGATAGGACCATACCAGCTTTGACCAACCACATGGGCAGTTTTGGAGCTAGAAATGTAGTCTTAAATTTGTCCTCTGTTGGAGTGAAATGGCCAGGACCTTTTATTTCTGAAAATACCAGTCATTGGATATAGGAAGGCCTGGGAAAGGCTACAACCTTGGATGAGGAAATCCACGAAGGGCTACCACTAAACTGTCATCACTTTCTGCACTGGAACAAGTTCTCAACTAAAGGGGATTGGGCAGTACCTCACAGTATCTGCCATATGGACAAGTGTTGGACAATAATCTACTTCAATTCTGGTCCCAAGTATAGTGGCATTCTAGTCAGCAAATTATATTTACTTCCCTATGAATCAAAGTAGTGAAAATTTAGCCTCATTGAAAATTTAACCTTGGAGGAGCTCTGTGTTATTTTTACTTAGTTGCTGTGGAGTAGATTCAGACTCATGGCAACCCCATGAGTTTCAGAGTACATCTTTGCTCCATAGGGTTTTCAGTGACTATGACCATTCAGAAACAGATTGCTAGGCCTTTCTTCCAAGGTCCTTCTGGGTGGATTAAATCTACCAAACTCTTGGTTAGTAACTATGTTCTCAACCATTTGCCAGACCCACAGATTTCCATTTCCCACATTGTTGTTGTTGTTGTTGTTATGTGCCATTGAGTCGGAACCGACTCATAGCAACCCCTCCTTGGGTTTCCAAGGCAGTATCACTCTGGAAGTAGATTGCCCAGCCTTCCTTCTGAGGAGTGGCTGGTGGATTTGAATCACCAGCTTTCCAGTTAGCAGTCAATTGCCTCAGGCACTATGCCACCAGAGCTCCTTGGTACAACATGGTACATAAAAATCATGTTCTACAACCTAATTTGGTGAGTAGCCTGGGGTCTTAAAAGCTTTCAAGCAGCCATCTAAGATGCAACTATTGGTTTCCTCTCATCTGAATCCAAGAAGAGTGAATAAAATCAAAGTCATCTGGAAACAACTAGTCCAAGGATAAGATGGACCACGAAGACTTCAGCCTTCATGACCCTGGATAAAATGGAGGAAAAATGTGGAACCAAATTCAAAAACACAAAAGTGACTGGAATTACTGGTCAGATAGAGTCTGGTGGGAACCCCCCCTCCCCTAAGACTATGGCCCTGGTTACCCTTTGGGCCTAGAAATGGACTCACTCCTATGCATTGGCTCTCAGCCCAACAGTAGAAAGACCTACATGCAAAACACCTACCCCAGAGCAATGCACCCACCTATTCTAGGGAGAGGCACACCTTAGAGCAATCATCCTTGAGACACCAGAGGGGCAGTACTCACATAGAGGGAAAGCTGGATAGACAGGAATGCATAGTTAAAAGGGGCACAGCAAGTGAGTAGTCACAGGACGAGAGGGAAGGGGAGTCTGTTATGGTCCGGGATGGTAATCAGTGTGTGAAATCAAATGTGCATGAACTGTTGAACGAAAAACAAATTTTCTTTGTAAATTTGCACCCAAAGCACAATATTAAAAAAAAAAAAAAAAAGAGGAAGAAGCAGCAAATGTAAGATTAAAAATATGACTCCTGAAAAGAAAAAGAATAGCCAGCTTGAGAATTAATTTAAAAAATTCATCTTTACAATTTTATTTCTCTAGAACCACTCTAAGTTCCCAATGCTAGGATCTCTAGAAAAGCAAAATGTATGAAGTTTATATATGTACATATATGTTACTTGTTAGTTGCAGTTGAGTCACTTCTGACTCACAACTACTGTTTTGGTTACCTAGTGCTGCTCTGACAGGCATATACCACAAATTGGATGGTTTTAACAAATAGGAGTTTATTCTCTTACACTTTGGAGGCTTTAAGTCCGAGTTCAAAGTACCAGGCCCCTCAAGCTTGGGCTTCAGCTCTGCCTCCTGCTCCCGGCCCACTGAAGCTGGAAGCTTTTCTTCACTCAGGCAGCTGCTGGCTGCTGAGGCTAACAAACCCAAGGTGACAAGTAAAAAGACACAGTCCCAACATCACCAAACAATATGGCAGGCCACTAATTCAAGTCCAGGAAAAGTCCCAAGATCGGCAGAGCATGGCAGGCTGCTGAACAACAACTTGGCTACATGCAGCATTCAAGCCTGCCAAAAGCTAGAGACATTTCTTAAAGCTGCTTCTTAAATACTGGAAGCAGACTATATCCCTGAAGGAAGTGATTACATTATATCAGATCTCATCATAGGGGATGACTACCTCATAACTGCCAAACCAGAGAATCATGATCCAGCTAAATTGACACACAATCTTAGCCATCATAGTATCAATGCCTCTGCAGAGATATAATAAATTCAGAAGATATTAGCATCCCCACACACAAGTTCTCTCCTCTCTCACAGACATCACACTCTTTCATACAACATGACAGAAAAATATAAGCCATATTTGATTAAATAGTATGATTCTTATTATAATCTTATATTTAATTAAGTGGTTGGTAAAAGGGGAAATGGTAAAGAAGGAAAGGCACATTCAAACATTGTTACAAAGAATGTAAATTGACATTGACACAATTTAACGTATCTGTGAACAACAAAAATGAACAAATCCTTTGATCTGGCAATTCTACTTAAGTGAATTTTCCTACAGATATATTCAAACAAATACAAAAAGGTACATCCACAGGAAAGGTTTGATGTGCCATTGTTTATAATAGCCAAATAAACAAAAATTAAAATGATCTTAATATCCATCAGTAAAGATGTGGTTAATATAATTTAAGGTAGCCATTAACAAAATGAGGTAGCTCTGTTTGTGTTGATATATAAGACATATTATATTATTAGCTCTGTATAAGTACATAACAGTTGTATGATATGTTCTCATTTGTTTCTTGACAAGTATATGTGTATGAACATAAAAATAGACATATAAATACAAAAATATGTATATCTATTGGCATATAGATACGACATGTTCATAGACATATTCTCATAAAATACATAAGAAAATGATGATTATTCCTTCTGAGACTTATCTCTTGAGGAAAGTAGGTTTCCATTATTTGATATATTGTATAAGTTTAATATTTTATCATGAGCCTGTGTTTTCTTTGTAAACTAATACCAATTCTCCAGAGAACTAGTTGGTAGCAGCTAAGATTCTAAAGTTTCAGTTGCTTAAGAATATGGACACACATTCATAAGAGTGTCTCTGTATTGTAGATGTCCTGAAAAACTCTAATTTCACTATAGGTCTTCCACTCTACAATTATTAGAAAATTAATGCAATAATTGTACAGTATCTTGATTCATTTGTCCTGGTGCAAGATTCCAATAACTTATAAGATCTGGAGATCCATCCCAGCAATCTCACTTTGTAACACCCGAGATGTCTTCTCGTTGTTTGTAGTATCATAGAGTGGATTGTTCTTCTCTGTATAGCTGGCATAGGGCTGCATTTCATCCTTAGAAAGAACTCAAAGTCAAAATCAATTTTTAAAAGCTAGAAAATTATCACAGAAATTTTGTTCTTCAAACAGGTGTCCACAGCTTTAGCATCTACTAATAATGCCTCTGGGCTTACATGAACATAAAAGCAAGACTGTATTCTGATATTTTATAAAACTATGTATATATTTATTGATAACTTAAGTCCCAATGTGAGGTGACATGAGTAGTATTTCGAAGAGAGAGTTGATAAGACTCTGAGCTGCTGGTTATAAGACATTAAGGAGCAGAATAGGTTTTAAGCTTGAGTAAGAAGGAAATGGTGCCAGTATTATTACTGAAAAAGGAAAGTCAGGAATTAGAGACCATTCCATAGAGGAAAAAACACCAATTCAGTTCTCCAAAGAGTACAGTCCAAACTAGGCAGACATGATGTATTCTACAGGATGTAAATAATGAGGTGAAACTGTGGACTTTGCAGTGGTACCACAGAATGTGGTAGTCAATTAACAAAAAGGAATACACCTTATTGTTAGCATTATAAAACCAAAATTTTTACTTTTAAACAAAAAAAACTAATAGTAATATAAATTGCAAATTATATTAGTAGATTTCCAGACTAAGGGTTAATAGCTTGTAAATATTCTTTTTTTTTATCTTACCTCCTCTGTTACTTGAACAGTTTCTGTTTTTGTCAGTTTACATTTTCTGTAAATAAATAAATAAACTGGAGTGAATGCATAGAACTTCATTATTTAGATTGAAAATAAAATAAAAAATATTATACTATTAACATTTGTTGTTCATTTTGGTAGAAGCTGTAATAAAACAGAAATAAATTACCAGAAATAAGTTTTTTTAAAAAATGCTGCTTATAGTTACAAATATGCAGCAAATAAGATAATTCCAGATTTTTGAAAAGGAATTAAGATTATACTACAGATACTTGATGTAATACAATATGTGTGACACTTTCTTTTTGGTACATGAAAGATTTGTTGCAATTTTTTTCTTAAATAGCAGACACCATCTCTCCAAAATCCTTCCCTATATGGCCTAATTCATCATGATGCATGTCTCAGTAACCTACAAGATCCATCTTAATTCAATGTTAAGTCAACTTTACCTGCTGCTTGATCATGGGAGGAGTAATGTTAATGTTACCCAGTCAGTAAATCCCACATTTCTGATTCTTTCCTAGCGTCACTAAAGCTAACAAAAAAAAAAAAAAAAAAAAAAAAGAAATCATTAGTGAATACCTGCATCCAGTGGTTTTCAAAAAACAAATAGATGAAATGATGATTGAGATGATAAGAATAGGAAGTACGGCAGATAGAATAAATAGGATTTCTGGTGTTTTGCCACCTGTAAATATAAAAACAAAAATATATGGTTTAAGGATGTCTCACAATATATGAAATTCATTTCTGTAGTCTTATTTTAAATATTTCTTATTTAAAACACATATATTCTGTCCTATAAATAGTTCTAAAAATTATTATAATGAAATTGTTCCATCAATTCAGACTCCAGAGTTTCCAGAAAGACATCACCATATGTCAGGATTTTGCCACTTTTAAAATAAAGATTCATGAATGGTGAATCATAGAAGGAGAGACATAAAATTATCTCTCTCTGTTATATTAATACCAGAGTGTTTCTCACCTTCAATATTTGGAAACAAATGGGGTATTTTAAAAAAAGTATTTGAAAAAATCCTAATTCTGAGGTCATCTTTCTGTCAGGGTATTGACATGAAAATAAATGTGTGGCAGCACCATTGAAATGTGTAGTAACTGCTGGCAACAGTGTGTGGCTCAGTATTTAAAACTGCTGGTAACAATATAGAAAGTTCAATCTGACAAGAGGCTGACTAGTCAACAAAGGAATCACCCACTCTAAGAGGCAGTAGTTTCAAAACTGTGCTCCTTTTGTTCAGTGAACGTGGCTTCAGGGCAGCAGAAGGAGATGAAGTAGGGGTATAGAAGGCTGGCACCCCATTACTCCACCTTCCTTCAGCAGTTTGTTTTTTATGCTTTAAACATTGGATTTCTTGGTATTTTAATTGAAAATGAAGGGGCTGGTTTGACAGCTAAAACAACAAAACAGTTTTGAAACATAGTCTCAACAAATGAGGTCTCTTTTGTCAGAGGCTGAAGATCTACTTCGTCAGGATGACACAGGAGAGCCTGTAGTAGGTGGGAGTCCTTGTAAGATTCCACAAATATGACCTCATATTTTAACACAGAAAAGTCTGCTTTCATACAGAAACAGGGCACAATTATTCTTTTCAATAAATACTGTGAATTTAAAATAAAAGTCCACAGTACCTACTTTAACAAAGGATATTGAAAAATGCTGGCTTAAATATATGGATTTTTCTCTTCTCCCTTCTTAAAACAAAAAATCACAATAAAGAAAATTTAAACATATAAACCTGAAAAGACAAAAAGTACAGAAATAGAGATAAGAGCAGAAGAGAGATTTCAACCTGATTTTAGGAAAATGTGCAAAGTAAGAATGACAAATTACAAATGGTTACAGAGTGGAATAAGTAAAAAAAAAAACCTCACTGCCATCGAGTCGATTCCAACTCATAGCAAACCTCATTGGGTTTCCAAAGCTGTAAATCTTTACAGAAGTAGATCACCTCATCTTCCTTCTGCAGAGCAGCTGATGGGTTTGAACCTCAGACCTTCTGGTTACCAGCTAAATGCCTTATCTACTACACCAGCAGAGCTCCTTTTTAGTACCAACAGAACTGCAGAAAGACTTAGAATAAATAGAAAGAACCAAAAACCAAAGAAGGGAGTGTGGGCTCTGAAGTGTGGGATTAAAAGTTGGGACCTTGTTTGAAAGTCTGTAGAGAAAGCTGGTGGGTTGCCAAAACAGGAAATTTACCTAGAGACAATAAACTGGAGAGAATCCAGAGTCAAGGTTCCAGGCATAATGGAGATAAGACACCAGACTGAGGAGAGGTATTAAAGGCAAGTCTGCATTCTGAATAGTGACGCCCACACATTAACAGTTTTCTCCCAAAACCCTGAAAAGCTTAGCAGCTTATCCCATCAACACAAGAGACTGGAAAGTGTGTTGTTTTGCAGGACTTAAACAGCCTCAAGCAAAAGACCTTCAGATGCATGAGGAATTCCAAGTTTATAAACATTTCATTTGCCACATTTTCACTCTGTTGTTGTTGTTGTTGTTAAGTGCTGTCGAGTCGTTTCTGACTCATAGCGACCCCATGCACAGCAGAACAAAACACTGCCCGATCCCATGCCAGCCCCACAATCCCCGCTATACTTGAGTCCATCATCGCAGCCACCGTGTCAGTCCATCTCGTTGAAGGCCTC
>NW_006921771.1:5789115-5808981 GCF_000298275.1 Orycteropus afer afer
ATTACTGGGAGGAGAAGGAGGAGTTAATGTCTGAAATGATGAAGTGGTACAGTAGTTTGGACATTTGGGACATCTTTAACCTCAGCCTCATGGGGACTGGCCTCGTGCTGATCTTTCCAAGAGAAATTGTTCAAGCAGTTTCCCTTCATCTCATTCTGAAGTGAATGGATAACCAAGTATTACCAAAGGGTAAAAGAAAGACTCACATGTGAAATAAGAGATGAAAACAAATGTCTGGAAGGCAAAAGGAACTCAGATTAAATAGACATGGGATCAAACAGAGGGTGGAGGCCAAGGAAATACCCAGGAGAAGAGTTCTACAGCACATCAGGTGACCAACCAGGCCAGATTCAAACAAGAGCTTCAGACAACTCAAGAAGGGAGATCTTCAAGAAAAGTATATATATATATAGAACTCCCAGATTACCAAAGAAATTTGACCATGTGGAAAATAGTATTAAGCAGGGTGTGCCAATTTTATCAATGACTTTAGTGATAATTAACAATGTTGTGTGCTCTCAGTCGATTCTCACTCACAGAGACTCTATAGGTCAGAGCAGAACTGCCCCATAGAGTTTCCAAGGCTGTAAGTTTTGGCAGGAGTAGTTCACTAGGTATTTTCTTCCACAGAGCAGCTGATGGGTTTGAACTACCAACCTCTCAGTTAGCAGCTGAGCTCCTAAGAAATGTACCATCAGGGCTCCTTTAATTAACAATAGATGCATACATTTTTAAGAAAACAAAAAAGCAAAATAATTAAGTCCAGGAAAAGCAAAAGAGTTATTTTAAAAAAAGCAAACAAGAGTTTATTACCTGATTCAGTACTTAACAATGTTTACATATTCAAAATAATGGAAACATTGACTACTTCATTTTAATAAAAACTTCTGTATAACTGTATATGAAGGACAAATGAAGGCAATATATCTAGACCCTCATCTACCATGAGAGGAAGTGAGTACATAAGATCTAAAGCTGGAATATTAAGAAATAACAGTGTGAGCACATTATTGAGAAGAATGGAATCATCTACTCTGGTAGCATAATGCCTAAGGCATTTGACTGCTAACCAGAAGGCTGGTGGTTCAAACCCACCAGCCACTCCTCCAAAGGAAGGTTGGGCAATCTACTTCCGTAGTGATACTGCCTCAGAAACCCAAGGAGGGGTCGCTATGAGTCGGGTCTGACTCGATGGCACATAACAACAACAACAACAACTAGTACAAACACCTAGAGATTTTTAACATATTTGCCTCTCAGGTGCTGAGTGAGGATGGAGAAGTAAGAGTGGAGAGCCAGGTGTAGAGCTGTTTTTCATCATAAGCCTGTTAGAATAATTTGACTTTAAACTATGTCTGTTATGTTAAAGGAGTTCTGGTAGTATAGTAGTTAAAGCATTTGGCTGCTAACCAAAAGTTCAACAGTTTGAACATACTAGCCACTCCACAGGAGAAAGATGAAGCAGTCGGCTTCCATATAGGTTTACAGCTTTGGAATCCTTACAGGGCAGTTCTGCCTTTGTCCTAAACTGATGTTGTGAGTCAGAATAGACTCCATGGCAGTAGATTTGGTTTGGTTTAATGCTATGTTGATTAAAACAACATTTAACTTTTTCAACAATAGGAAATAGGAGTAGGATGGGAGCAGAGACTAGAGAAACTGAACAGTGATGAACTAATCACAGATTTTAATATAAGACAGTTAAGAAAATCCACCAGGAAGAACCTGGAGAAAAAAGTTCTACCATACTGAAAATTTGTGAAGGCAATTTATGGGTAACTTCATCCTTCCATTAAAACTAAAAGGATTTGCTCAAAATACACTTTATCCTTCTGTTAAAGTCACAAATATTTGCTTAAAATTACATGAAGCAAACCAACTTATTACTTGTACAGAAGTGAGCATTAAAAATGTAGAATAAACTGCACTCTAAAATATTGCTTTTTACAAGTTCAGTAATATCTTTCTAGAGATATCTCTTTATTTGAGGGAAGGGAAAGAGATAAAATAGGGACTGAGAACATCCTTGAATAAAAAGTAGTTAAATTTCTGTGCACACTATTTTTCCTTTCTTAACATAACTCCTCTGAAAGAATGGAATGATCTAACACAAAACAAGAAAAACTACTTACCTGGATGTAATTGTATGCTCAGACTCTCATTTCTAGTCAAGTGGGAGACAGAGCAGGTCACAGTAGACATGTTACCATCCTTGAAGTGGCACGTACTCCGCACAGACACTGTACCATTGCCCTGATTTTCTTGCTCAGTGACACAGTCCCCCTCTGGGGTCCAAGAGATCTGTGCAGCTGGCTTTCCTGCTAGTGCCTTGCACACCACAGTTCTATTCTCAGTTAGAAACACGGTCACCTCAGGGGACACTGCAAAGATATAAAGGAAAACAAATGCTTCAGTGCCAACATAAGCAACATGGAATTCACAGAGGTTTTTGATTTTGTCTCAGCCTGGTTATCTGAAATAGTACAATGTAGGATGTTCCTTACCTAGCACTTGGACATGATAGGCATGATGGAAATTCCCATTAGCTGTTACTATTTCACACATGTAAGACCCATCATGAGTGATGGCCACTGGATCAATCTGAAGGGCAGGACTCTGGTCAGGTCTGGAGGCCCAGGTTATTGCCTCATCAGTACAGTTGGTTTCCTTAGTCTCATTTTTATCTCTCCTGTAGGCTCTGATGCAAGAAGTGTTGTCTCTGAAGATTATTTTCCACGTTGCTATAAACTCAGGTGTCAGTGGGACAGGAGGGCAGGAGAGCACAGCCTTTGTATTCACCAGTACAGTCAGTGAAGTCTTCACTGGACACACACACACACAGACAGACAGTAATTAAGAAAAAAAAATGTGACAAAGACTCTATGTGTTAAGTTTATTTGTAATACCTGAAGTATTAAAGTGGAAAGTATATGATACTTAATTAAAAATAAGTAGGATGAGCATTAAGATTGAGTTGTTGTTGTTGTTGTTGTTATTTGCCGTCGAGTCGGCCCCGACTCATAGAGACCCCTCCTTGGGTTTCCGAGGCAGTAACACTACAGAAGTAGGATTGCCCAACCTTAGCGGGAAAAAAAGTTGTGTTTGTTATATTTTTGATTCAGAGAATCACAGTCAGTGAAGTCAATTGATCTTAAAGTAATCTGTAATTTCATCAGTTGAGCCATCCCATTAAAGTGAAAACTAATGATGTGTAATAGTAAGAGATCCCTAGATATATTTACTTCTAATATAGAGTATAAATACAAAACAAAAGCAAGAATTATTTCCCTTGAGAGGTGTTTTGTTTCTTTAGTGCGGCTATAACAGGCTTAACACAAATGTATGGTTTGACCAAACAAGGATTTATTCTCTTACAGTCTTGGAGGTTAGAAGTCTGAGTTCAAAGTGCCAGCTCTATGGACTAGGTGAAGGCCCCTCGACCTTGGCTTCAGCCCTGCCTCATGCTCCTGGCCTACTGGAGCTGCAGCCTTCTCTTAACTCAGCGCCTGGCTGCTGAGGCTGACAAACCCAAGACTGACAAGTAAAATGGCACAATCCCAAGATAATTAAGTAACACAGAAAGCTACTAGTTCAAGTCAAGAAACAGTTCCAAGATTGGCAGGCAACATGACAGGTGGCTGAATGAAGACTTAGCTACATGCAGGGTCCAAGTGTGCCAAAAACTCAAGACCTTTTTCAAAGTGCATCCCTAAAGCAGCTACTCAGCTGCTCACTGCAGATTCCACCGTGGAGTCCCATCATGAGGAATAACTATACCCAGCTGCCCAGCCAGTCAAAAATAGGTCAAGCCAAGTTGACACATAACTTTAACTACCACAAGAAGCTTCCTATAAAATAGATTTTATTGCATATGTGAGATATTATCAAGCAGAGCTTCTGGGTAATTTTCTCTTCATTAAATTCAATCACATAAATCCCAAGACAGTTTAGCTGTAAACTCTGGTCACAAATTTTGTTTCCATAAATCCAATCCCACTCCTAGAATTGAATATAGAAGTTGATGAATTTTGTCCACCTGCACTTGACTGCTAACCAGAAGGCTGGCAGTTCAAACCCACCAGCCACTCCTCGGAAGGAAGATGGGGCAATCTACTTCCATAGTAATACTGCCTCGGAAACCCAAGGAAGGGTCGTTATGAGTCGAGTCTGACTCAGCAGCACATAACAACAACAACAACATTAGGGTCAATAATTAAGCTCTGCAAATCACAAGCATGTGTCAGCATAATAGAATTTCACACTGTTCCGTAAACTGACATAATGTAGTCCTTGAGTGATGACTTCTTTACTGAGAAGCGATTAGTTCACCCAAGCATTTGTTACAACTCATCTGTAACACAGATTTCAGTGATTTCATCCCATTAACTTGAACAGAACCAGCTATATATGTTGTTGTTGTTAGGTGCCGTCGAGTCGTCTCTAACTCACAGCGACCCCATGCACAACAGAATGAAACACTGCCCAGTCCCACACCAGCTACACGATCCTTGCTATACTTGAGCCCATAGCCGTAGCCACTATGTGAATCCATTTCATTGAGGGCCATCCCCTCTTTTGTCAACCCTTCACCTTACCAAGCATGACATCTTTCTCCAGGGAATGGTCCCTTCTGACAACATGACCAAAGTAGGTGAGACAAAGTCTAGCCATTCTCGCCTCCAAGGAGCATTGTGGCTGCACTTCCTCAAGGACAGATTTGATAGATCTTTTAGCAGTCCATGGCACTTTCAGTATTCTTTGCCAACCCCATAAGTCAAAAGCATCAACTTTTCTTCATTCTTCTTTATTCACTGTCCAGCTCTCACATGCATAAGAAGCAAGTGAAAATACCATGACTTGTGTCAGGTGCACTTTAGTCCTCAAGGAGACATCTTTGCTCTTCAGCACTTGAAAGAGGTCCTTTGCAGCTGATTTGCCCAGGGCTATATGTGGTCTGATGTCCTGACTGCTGCTTCCATTGGCGTTGATTATAGAACCAAGCAATGTAAAGTCTTTGACAACTTCAATCTTTTCTCCATTCATCATGATGATGCTTATAGGTCCAATTGTGAGTATCTTTATACTGAGATATGATCCATACTCCAGACTATGTTCTTCAATCTTCATCAGTAAATGCTTCAAGTCATTCCTCACTTTCAGCAAGCAAAGTTGTGTCGTCAATGTATCACAGGTTGTTAATGATTCTTCCTCCAATCCTGACATCACATTCTTCTTCATGTAGTCCAGCTTCTTGGATTATTTGCTCAGCATACAAGTTGAATAAGCACAGTGAAAAGATACAACCCTGGTGCACTCCCTTTTTGATCTTTAACCATGCAGTGTTCCCTTGTTCTGTTCGAATGACAGCCTCCTGGTGTATGCACTGGTTCCTCATGAGTCCAATTAAGAGTTCTGGAATTCCCATTCTTCTCAACGTTGCCTATAATTTGTTATGATCCACACAATCAAATGCTTTTGTATAGTCAATAAAACACAAGTAAACATCTTTCTGGTATTCTTTACTTTGAACCAAGATCCATTTGACATCAGCAATGATATCCTTCATTCCATGTCCTCTTCTGAATCCAGCTTGCATTTCTGGAAGTTCTCTGTCAACATAGTCTTGCCACCATTTTTGAATTATCTTCAATAAGGTTTTACTTGCAAGAGATATTAATGATATTTTTTATTAATTTCCACATTTTTGGGATCACCTGTCTTAGGAATGATACAAATATAGATGTCTTCCAGTCAGTTAGCCAGGTAGCTGTCTTCCAAAGGAAGCATCAAAAGAAGATGGAAGGAATGCACAGAGTCACTGTACCAAAAAGACCTGGTCGATGTTCATCCATTTCAGGAGGTGACATATGATCAAGAACCAATAGTACTGAAGGAAGAAGTCAAAGCTGCACTGAAGGAATTGGAAAAGAGCAAGGCTCCAGGTATTGACAGAATAGCCAATGAGAGTTTCAATGAATGGAAGTGCCACTGGAGGCACTCACTTGGCTATGCCAAGAGATTTGGAAGACAGCTATATATGGCAAGGTAAAATTTTTATGTGCATGAAGCTTATTTTTGGTGAACTCTGCATTTCATTTCTTTCCTGTTTTGGTGTCACCTGTCTCTAATCTACCATCTAAGACCTTGAATTTCACTGCTAAATAAGATCACATAACTAGATAAAAGGAAGAAGCAGGATTTTAATACAGTTCAGGAGGCAAGTGAATTCATGCTTTCTACCAATTCAAGTCCATCTCCTTCCAAAGAGAATCTCCAACTTGAGAAAGGCTTAGAGGCAAATAAACATGGTTTGTTTGGAGAACAGTTAGAGGTTGGATCATTCAGGGTCCCGCATACCACCACACACTGATCATAATCTACTTCTGTCAGCCACAAAACTGGTTCCCAGACTAGGCCATCAGCTCCTGTATCTAAAGAAGTTCAAACTCCATGTTCACAATGATGTCCTGTAGGTAGGGAAGTATGTTACCTTCTGTGGGAAGTGTTGAAGTGTTCTGCTCCATGTGCTTTCCATCCACAAATGAACTAATCATTGAATCTAGAAAATATTCAGAGAAAAGTAAATGAAGTAAATTTTATGTATTCAAATGGAGTGGGGGCAACTCTTTCTCCAACTTACTCAAAAATACAGAAAATCAGTTAACCATAACAAAAATTACTATAAAAAAGATCAGAAATTATGCTCTCGGGGGGGGGGGGGCATGCCAACATTTTTTATATTATATTTATAAGCTTCTAATCAATACTTTCCCATTTATGACAGTTCCCTTGTTTTGTCCATTTTGTACAAGGTACTCCTGACTCAACTCCATTCCCAGACACAATGAGTTCTTTGAAATTCAGCACCTCTCATAAACTAGGTTGATTATAGTCATTTCTCCAAATGCCATCCCCTGATTAAAGTTGTTTGCTTCAGTGGGGGAACCTCCACCACCTGGACAAATCAGAACCCTTTCTCAAGAATTTTGGAACTAGAATTGAGACAAAGAGTTTCTATTCTTTCAGCACTTATCTTATCTTCAGGGAGAAAAAACAGATGATTAAAGCAGAAGGAAAGAGCAGTGATGAGTCTTTACCTAATTCAAGTCTCAAATTTCAGAATTCCTGAAGCCCACAGGCATTTCTCATCTTGGGTTTTTCAAAGCAATGTAGTTCTAATCTACATGACATTAGGGTTTGAAAACATATACACACACACACACACACACACACACACACACACATATATATATATATATATATATACTTTAAAGAACTACTCATATCTTAAGGGCCTAACAAAGTTCTTTCTCTGGGTTTATAGCACCAATTTATAAACCTTCTAGAGCTCTGGTAGCATAGTGCCTAAGGCACTTGACTGCTAACCAGAAGGCTGGCGGTTCAAACCCACCAGCCACTCCTCAAAAGGAAAGTTGGACAATCTACTACCATAGTGATACTGCCACAGAAACCCAAGGAGGGGTCGCTATGAGTCAGTGCTGACTTGACAGCACATAACAACAACAACAACAAGTTATAAAAATACACTTCTTGAGCCCAATTCTAATTTGGTACCCATTCTATACCATTAAGAAATAAATAAGAAAATTCAATAAAGGTATTCAAGTATGAGCAGTAAGCTAGCCCCAAGAAATAATTTAGCTTTTGCTAGCAGCTCGATGCTATTGTCCTGGACTAAAGGGAAAACAAAAATGAGATTCTGACTGTGAAACTTATCTCAAGACTGGGCTCAAGAATACATTCCAGGTTCCAGTAAGATGGTGGAATAGGCAGACAAACTACACAGACACTCTTCAACAAAGAAAAGGGGAATCAATTAACACAGATACAGAAGATATCTTGGAACCCTGAGCATTGAAAGGAAGGATACAGAAGTGGACTAAACTCCAACTAGTAGAAAAACCTGCATGGAAACTATGAAAAAGGAGACATATGGAACCATGGACTATCAACAATCCTGATGGTATGGACAGCTTGAATATTGCCATATGGTGGTAGGACCTAAGAATTAACCAGAAAATTGGCCCTGCTAGCCAGGGGCTGCATGGAGGACTGCTGTGGTGGCTGGCGAATAAAAGGGGAAACAGTAAAGAGGGAGATGATCTGAGGTGTGGACTTTTGGCTGTCCAGAGAGTGCAGCCAGTTTGAATGTTTACAAGTGATTTGACCATTTTGGATATATAAAGTGACAGTGTTCCCTCAGATTCCAGGGACCTAAGGATAGGCTCCACTTGCTGGGACTGCAAAGACACACCAGACACCGAGGACTGGAAAGGTGCAACATTCTCCTTGTTATCTTATACCACACACCCTCTTGGTGAGCAGAGGTGTGACCATCCCTCACTCCCACCCACATTTTGGGCCAGCAGAAATTCCATCTCAGGCTGTGTGCTCTGACCAAGCCTGGGTGCCTTGATCTACCCTGTCCAGTTTTTTGTTTTGTTTTGTTTTTTAGTTTGTTTTTGTCTAGTTTTTTTCCATCTTTTTTATTATTAGTTTTTATTCTTCCCTTCCAGGTTCTACTTTTTAGCTTCTTCTTCTCGTCTCTGTCCTTGGTTCCCATTTTTTTTCTTTCTTGTGGTTAACTCCATTCCTTGTTTTTCTTTTTTATATTTTTCACATTTTTTCCTTCATTATTCTCCTACTCTACCTCTTTGCTCTTATTGTGCCTTCCCCAGATACTGGTTTTTTTTTTTTTTTCTTTTCTTTCCTTTTTTTTTTCTTTTTTTGGTGATCATTTCTGTGTGTTTATGTGGTGTGGGTTTTGTCTGCTTGCTCTTACTTTTTTGATGATTTTATAATTGTTGTTTCTGTCTAACTGAGTGGGAGACAGCAACCATGCCCATACAACACAATTACACCCACACCTCCTACAGCTCCACTTAACTGAGGGCTACCACTTCCTTCTCCACCAACTGACCAAGGATAAACAACCACCAAGAACAGCCTGACTCACCCTTAATTGCTCTTCACAAACAGTTAACAGAGATCTAAATACAATAATGCCACAATGTCTCAGAGACAACAAGGTCTCAGATCATCACAGTCCACACAAAGAAGCAAGATAAAGCAGGAGAAACAAGGGAGCAGGATACAGACCCAGAACACATCTCTGAAGAAGCAGCAGCATTGAAACTCCCTGATGAAAAATTCAAAAGAATTATACTTAGATATCTTCAAAGGATTGAGAGACAGATCATGAAAAACACTGACAAAATTAAGGAATACACAGACAAAACCCTAGAACAATTTTGGAAGAAAATACAAGGACAAAATTACAAAATAAATGAAAAATTAGAAATAATACAAGATCTACAGATAGAAATACAGAAGATTAATACTAAATTTTCACAAATAGATAACACATCAAAAGGGCAAAGGAGTATAATCAAATTGATGGAACACAGAATTAATGTGATTGAAGAAAAATAACTGAATACTTCTTTGGAAAGGGATCAATCAGAAAAAAGATCAAAACAAAATGAAGAGAGCCTAAGATTCATGTAGATACCATTAAAAGGAATAACCTATGTGTAATTGTAATTCCAGAACAGGAAGAGGAAAATAAATCCACTGAGAAAATTGTCCAAGATTTGTTGGAAGAGAACTTCCCTGATATTAAGAAAGATGAGAATATATCCATTCAGGAAGTCCAATGAACCACAATCAGGATAGACCCCAAAAGAAAACCATCAAGACATATCATCATCAAACTCATCAAAACAAAGACAAAGAAAGAATCCTAAAAACATCACCAGACTCAGAGAAACTCAGTAAAAAATCTACTGTAACTAATTGAAAGATTTAGCGTCATGGCAGAATATAAGATCAACATCCAAAATTTAGTTGGATTCCTCTACACCAGCAAAGAGATTGCTAAAAAAGAAATAAGGAAATCAATACCATTTACAATAAGAAGATCTGGTGGTGTAGTGCCTGAGGCACTTGACTGGTAACCAGAAGGCTGGCAGTGAAAACCCACCAGCCACTCCTCAGAAGGAAGTTTGGACAATCTACTTCCATAGTGATACTGCCTTGGAAACACAATAGCTACCAAAAAAATAAAATACTTAGTGCACTGAATTTCTTGATGTGGCCCTTCTAGCCATTGTCCTCTATTCTGTAATGTACTGTAAATCCTATTCTCCATGCCTGTTTAGGATAGTGTGGTAGTTAAGTTCAGGTGTCAACTTGGATGGGCAGCTAGTAGTAGTCATTCCCTATAATAATCGGCTCTGTGATGGGATTTGCCACGAACAATTGAGTAGCTGCTGATTGTTAAAGCCATCAGCTTGGGTTATTTCTGTTGGGGCAACACAGGTGGGATATATCTTGGGTACTGCCTTGCTGGAGGATATAACACAAATCACCAGTCTTAGCTTCCTTGAGGGTATACCTAAGAATCTCCTGGGAAGGTTTGCCCTCCTCTTGCTCCATTTCTGTTTTGGCTTATCCTCATCTCACTCCTGGATTTGGGAAAGCAGCCACCATCTGATCTGCTGGTTGAGGTTCATCAAACCCTAAGAATTGGGAGGACCCTCCAGATCCACTTACAGACCTAGGTCTTGCCAGCCTTCACCACCACTATGTGAGATGATCCCTGGGGTGTCTGTGAGTTCTGTAAGGTGTTACAGTGAAATACAGAACCCTAAGACAGGGGAGTTTACTGGGAGAAGGAAGAGGAGTTAATGACTGAAATGATGGAGTGACATGGTAGTTTGGACATTTGGGACACCTTCAACCTCTACCTCATGGGGACTAGCCTTATGCTGATCTTTCTAAGAGAAATTGTTCAAGCACTTGAGAATAAATCTTACAAGGGACACAAAAGACTTGTACAAAGCAAACTATAAAAGACTACTTAAAGAAACCATGAGATCCACATAAATGGAAGAATATCCCATGTTTTTGGATAGGAAGATTGAACGTTATGAAAATGTCAATTCTGCCCAAAACAATCTATACATTCAATGCAATGCCAATCCAGATCCTATCAACATTCTTTATTGTTGTTGTTGTTAAGTGCTGTCGAGTCATTTCCAACTCATAGCGACCCCATGCACAGCAGAACGAAACACTGCCCAATCCTGCGCGAGCCCCACCATCCCTGCTATACTTGAGCCCATCATTGCAGCCACCTTGCCAATCCATCTTGTTGAAGGCCTCCTCTTCTTTCGTCAACCCTCCACTCTACCAAGCATTCTTTAAGGATATGGAAAAACCAATCAGTAATTTTATATGAAAAGGAAAGAGACTTCAGATAAGCAAAGCTTTATTGAAGAAGAACAAAGTAGGAGGTCTCTCACTCTCCAATCTTAAAATCTAGTATACAGCCACAGTAGTCAAAACTGCCTGGTATTGGTAAAACAACATATACATAGACCAATGGAATAGAATTGAGAACCCAGAAATAGATCCATTCACCTATGGTCAGCTGATCTTTGACAAAGGGCTGAAACCCATTGAATGGGGGAAGAGATTGTCTATTTAACAAATGATGCTGGCAAAACTGGAGATCCATTTGCAGAAAAATGAAACCAGATCTGTACCTCACACCATACACAAAAACGAACTCCAGATGGATCACAGACTTAAATGTGAAATCTAAAACTATAACGTTCCTCAAGAAAAAACTAAGAGAAAATCTAGGGGCCCTAATATATGGCATAAATAGACTATCAAGCATAACCCAAAATGTACAAACAGCAGAAGAGAAACTAGATTAGTGGGACCTTCTAAAAATTAAATGTTTACGTGCTTCCAAAGACTTCTCCAAGAGTCAAAAGAGAACCTACAGATTGGGAAAACATATTCAGCAATGGCATATCTGACAAGGGACTTATCTATAGAATTTATAGAAAAAACAACACCTCAACAACAAAAAGACAAATAATACAATTAAAAAATGGGCAGAAGACAAGAATAGACACTTGACCAAAGAGAGTATTCAGGCACCCAACAAACATGAAGGAATGCTCATGATCATTAGCCATTAGAGAAATGCAAATAAAAACAACAATGAGATACCATCTTGCCCCAGCACTAGTAGCAAAGTTCAAAAAAACAAAAAATAACAAATGCTGGTGAGGATGTGGAGAGATTGAGACTCTCATATACTGCTGGTGGAACTGTCAAATGACACAACCACTGTGGAAACCAGTATGGTGATTCTTTATAAAGTTGGAATTAAAAATACCATTTGACCCAGCTACTCCATTACTAGGTATATATACTAAACAAGTGAGAGCCAGGACAAGAACAGATATATGCACAGCTATTTTCATTGCAGCACCGTTTACAATAGCAAAAAGATGGAAACGACCTAGGTGCCCATCAGCAGAAGAATGGATAACCGAACTATGGTACATACACACAATGGAATACTATGCAACCCCAAATAATAATGTAGAATCTCAAAACACCACATAATGTGTATGAACTTGGAGGACATTATGCTGAGTGAAATAAGTCAATCACAGAAGGACAAATATTGTATTTGTTTACTATTGTAAAAAGTCAAGAAATGGTTTATATATGGAAGGAAATTTTCTTTGTTGGTTACCAGGGGTGAGAGGGGAGGGGAGGTAACACTGTTAGATAGGTACAGACAAGTATTGATTTGGATGAAGAGAAGGGCAATGTACCAAATGTGGGGGATCAATATGGAGGCACTGAGAGAGTGGAAGACATAGAGAGGTGCATTGGAGGTACAGACAACAAAGATGAACCCTTTTACACATACATTACTGTTTTGTTAGTGAAGGCAAACAATGATCTATGGGTAAATAGATGGGTGGATAGGCTGAAGTATTAGATACATCTATGCAGGGAGGAGTGTGCCCAAGACCATGTATAGGCTTGGCAGACAATGATTCTACAAGTGTGTTTGTATGTTCTGTAAGAATTCTCAGGTATATAGTAGAGCTGGCAAGTGACAAGGTTATAGTCACTTCTTGGCCACAGCCAGCTACCCAGAGGAGTGAATACTTGGAGTTGTGGGCTCTCAGCCATAGTTGCAGGGGACATCAAGCTCAATCGGCATAACATACTACATAAAAACAGTGTTCCACATCCTACATTGGCAAGTTGCAACTGGGATCGTAAAAGCTTGCAAGCGGCCATTAGATGCAACAATGAGTCTGTCCTCATCCAGAGCAAAGAAGAATGAAGAAAACCAAAGACTCATGGAAACAACTAGGACAAGTGACTGGTACACCATACAATCCTCAGCCTACAAAACTATGAGACCAGAAGAACTAGATGGTGCCTGGCTACTACTGTCAGCCACTCAGAGAGTGATCTATGTAGGAGATCCTAGACAGAATGGGAGAACAATGTAGAACAAAACTCAAAATCATTAAAAAAATAAAAAAGTGGGGTGGACCAGGTTTGCCAGTCAGATAGAGCCTGATGGAACCACTGGGACTATGGCCCCTAGCTGCCCTTCAGGTCTAGAATTGAACCCACTCCTGTGGCTTCCAGCCAAACAAAAGACAGGCATATGAGCTGAACATTTATAATAGGTAGATACACTCCTTGAAGAGATCAATCATGGGAGAATAGAAGGGCTGTGCATGCACAGAGAGACAGATCAGGGGAGCAGGAATTCATGGGAGGGAAGGACCCAGAGAAGAGGTAACTATGGGGAGGAAGTAAGAGGGGAGCTGTTTCATTGTGAGAAATTGCAGTCAATGTCATGAGATAAAGTGTATGTGAGCTGCCGTATGGAAAGTGAATTTGCTCTGTAAAGTTTCACGCAAATCACTATAAAAATTAAGAAAAAAAAGAGAGAGATAGAAGAAAATAATACATTCCAAATACATAAGAAATCAGAGCTGATGCCAAAGGGTTTACTGAGATTAAGCTATGATTTAGATATTTTAGAAGGAGTTCTGGTGGCACAGTGATAAGGCATTTGACAGCTAAGAGAGGCTGGTGGTTCAAACCCACCAGCCACTTTGTGGGAGGAAGATGGGGCAAACTACTCCTGTAAAGATTTACAGCCTCAGAAACCCAATAGGGGTCACTATGATTTGGAATAAACTCAATGGCAGTGAATTTGGTTTGTTTTTTGGTAGATATTCTAGATTCTAATGTTTTGTCAGGAGTCCTATGAAGTACAAACACCTAAGTGCTCACCTACTACCCAAAAGGTTGGTGGTTAAAATTCACCCAGAGGCACTTCAGGATATAGTCCTGGTGGTCTTCCAAAAGCCCAGTTGACTGCAAAATCTCATGTAGTAGTTCTACTCTGCACACATGGGGTCGCATTGAGTCAGAATCAACTTGAAACTAAAAACAACAACAACTAAGCTCTATAAACCAAAACTAGAAAACCAAACTCACTGCTGTCAAGTCATTCCTAACTAATAGCAACCCCTCCTTGGGTTTCTGAGGTGGCATCTCTACAGAAGTAGATTGCCCAAACTTCCTTCCAAGGAGTGGCTGGTGGGTTTGAACTTCCACCTTCTAGTTAGCAGTAAAATGCCTTAGGCAGTATGCCACCAGAGCCCCCACCACTATAATAGTATATAATACTCCTTAGCCTTTAAAGACATCTCTTAACCAGCCATACTCAGCTGTCTAGGAGTCTTAAGTTTTGTCAATTCTCCCAATGACAAATTCATCACTGACCAAGACAGTTTGTAATAGACAAAAATTTAGGGTGTAGGGTATTGTTGTTGATGATGTTGTTTCAGTTTGAAAGCATCAAAGGGAAAACGTAAAGTTTTATTAAGAATAAGGAATGTAAGAAAGGTGAGGTAGGGGGACTGGGAGATATAAAACAAGAGTAGTCAAACTTTACAAATAAAGAGTCAGATAGTAACATTTGAGGATTCATGGTCTGTAAGGTCTCTATTGTAAATATTTAACTCTGTCATTGTAGCACAAAAGCAGCCATAAATAATATGTAAACAAATGGGCATATCCCTGTTCCAATAAAACTTTACTTACAAAACCATGCCACTGGCCAGATTTTGCCCATGGGCTATAGATTACTGACCCTAGATGTAAAGTATGTTTGTTTGTTTTTAATTTCCTTCATTTATATCAATTAAAAGGATCCCTAGTGACACAGTGGTTAGCAGCTCTTGGCTGCTAACAGAAAGGTCAGTAGTTGGAACCCACCAGCTGCTCTGAGAGAGAAATATGTGACAGTCTCCTTCTTTAAAGACTACAACCTTGGAAACCCTGTGGGGGAAGTTCTACTCTCTTTCATGTTTGCTATGAGTCACAATTCATCAACAGTAATGGCTTTGGTTGGTTTTATGCCAATTAAAAATGAAACAGTAAGACTTCCGGTAAGATGGAGGAATAGGCAGACAAGCTACACAGACCCTCTCCAATAAAGAAAAGATAAATCAATTGACAGCGATACAGAAGATAATCCTGGACCCCTGAACTTTGAAAGGAAGTACACAGAAGTGGATTGGGCACCAACTAGTGGAAAAACCTGAGTGAAAAAAGGACCTAAAAATAAGCTCCATTTGCCAAGGACATCAGGGACATACAGGAGTCTGACAATGGGAAAGGAGACAGGTGGTGAGTGTATAAATTCTCCCAACTAGCAAAAAAAGGAGCACAGTACCCTGCTTATTTAGGTACAATCCAAAGAAAACAAAAATCATGGGCAAGTCATTTCAACATACAGTCACCAATTAAATATAAACACAAAAACATCATAATGCCTTGGAAACAACAGAGCATCACAGTGCACACAAAGAAGCAAGATAAAGCAGGAGAAACAAGGAACCAGGATACAGACCCAAAACACATCCCTGAAGAAGACACAGCATTGGAACTCCCTGATAAGGAATTCAAAAGAATTATATTTAGTTACCTTCAATGAATTGAGAGACAGATCAAGGAAAACACAGACAAAATTGGAGAAAACCCTAGAACAATTTTGAAAGACAATACAAAAACAAAATGACAAAATAAATGAAAAATTAGAAATGATACAAAATCTACACATAGAAATTCAGAGGATTAATACTAAATTTTCAGAAATAGATAAGACATTGAATGGGTAAAGGAGTAGAATTGAATCAATGGAAGACAGAATTGGTGAGATCAAAGGAAAATATCTCAATACTTCTTTAGAAAGGATCAATCAGAAAAAAGATCAAAACAAAATGAAGAAAGCTTAGGGTTCATGAGGGATACCATCACAAAGAATAACCTACGTGTAATCCGTATTCCAGAACAGGAAGAGACAAATAAAACTATAGAAAAAACTGTCAAAGATTTGTTGGAAGAGAATTTTCCTGGTATAATGAAAAATGAGTCTATATTCATTCAAGAAGTCCAACGAACCCCAAACAGGATAGACCCCAAAAGAAAATGACCAAGACATATCATCAAACTCACCAAAGCCAAAGATAAAGAAAGAAGCCTGAAAGCAGCACAGGAAAAACGAAAAGTTACCTACAAGGGGCCACTAGTAAGACTAAGCTCAGATTTCTTGGCAGAAACCATGCAGATGAAAAGACAATGGGATAGTATATATAAAACCCTAAAAGAGAAAAATTTCCAACCAAGAATTATGTACCCAGCAAAATTGTCCCTCAAATATGATGGTGAAATTAGGACATTTCCAGATAAGCAGAAATTAAGGGAATTTGTTAAAACCAGATCAACCTTACGAGAGATGCTAAAAGGAGTCCTTTGGACAGAGAAGCAACAATAGCAAACAACGGACCATTAACACAAACATAAACCAACCCAGCTATGAAAGTTGACAGCAACAAATTCGTACTTGTCAATAATTACATATCTGGCAAGGGATTTATCTCTAAGGTTTACAGAAAACTCCAATGCCTCAACACCAAAGGAATTAACAATCCAATTGAAAAGTTGGCAGAAGACATGAATGGACACTTCACCAAGGAAGATATTCAGGTGGCTAGTGAATACATGAAGAGATGCTTGCTCACCATCATTGACCATCAGAGAGTTGCAAATCAAAACAAGATACCATCTCACCCCAGCACTGATGGCAAGGTTCAACCAGACAGAAAATAACAAACGCTGGCAGGGATGTGGACAGATTGGGACTGTCATACACTGCTGGTGGGACTGTGAAGTGAAACAACCACTGTGGAAAGCAGTATGGCAATTCCTTAGAAAGCTGGAATTGGAGATACCATTTCATCCAGAAATCCCATTACAAGGTATATATCCTAGAGAGGTGAGAGCCAGGACATGAACAGATATATGCACACCCATGTTCACTGAAGCACTATTTACAATAGCAAAAAGATAGAAACAACCTATGTGCCCATCAGTGGAAGAGTGGATGACCAACCTATGGTACATACACACAATGGAATGCTATGCAGCTCTAAAGAATAAAGTAGAGTCTGCAACACACCACATAACATGGATGAACTTGGAGGACATTATGCTGAATGAAATAAAGTCAATCACAGGAGGACAAATATAGTATTAGCACATTGTTGTGGAGGGTCAATGAAAGGTTTATATATGGAGGAGAACTTTCTTTGTTGTTTGCCAGGGGTGGGAGAGGTGGGGGAGGGAACACTGCCAAAAAAAAAAAAAATTATTGATTCATGTCTGAATAAATAAACAAATAAATCTTCCACTTGATATTCTATCTTCTTCTGTTCACCCTGTCTTTTAAAAATAAAATAAATCTCCACTGATGGCTCCAATTTCTCCTCAATTAATTAAATTTCCTATTCCACTCTCACCATAAGTACCAACTCTTTCCTCCCTTGATCCCTCTTTCCTTCCCTTCCTCCCTACCTTAAGTGAAGTGTGAAGAGTTTTGAGGGTATCCATTGAGATTCAGATGAATAAGAAAACTACAATGATTCTTGCCCCCATCCTCGATCCAGGGGTGCTGTCCCATGCCCAGAAGAGAGCAGCCATGATGGGCATGAGAGCCTTCCTTGTGGGCATTTCTACCTCTGCAGCCCTGAGATCTGCTGCTCCTGGAGGAAAATTTGCTCAAAGTCTTGTTAGTCAGAACTCTTCTTCAGCACTAATTCTTTACATGTTCTGGTTGTTAACCATCCTGCTCCCTGTTTTAAAAGTAGGAGTTGTGCTCAGTTAAAAGTCAGAATTCAATCTTGATGCCTTTTAAGGGATATTGACAGGCTTTTTTTTTCTATTCTTTGGATCTTACTTAGTATGTCCTATATGTCCTTCATATGTCACTTTTAGTGACAAAACAAATTATTTTCATGCTGTCTGTTGTTGCCATCTCAGTGGAAGATTAGTTATAAAGACATCATTAATCCTTATCAGATATACTAAATCTGTTCCCCAGTACTCTGGGATTCTATTAAAAGAATCTGGTATTCATTAAGTAGTAGTGTCTTCTTAATTGACTTGAATGGATTCATCAAGTATTTTGAGTGTCAATGATCTCCTAGGTGTTGAAGTAAAAAAAAAGACTTGCTTAATAAAGGTATTTCAGTGAGTCCAGGCCCACGAAGAACTGTGTCTCTCAAAGCAGACATCAAATTCTCCTAGTAATCCAGCTCCAAATGCTTCCAAAAATGCTCTGAAAAACTAAGTCAGTAAACAATCCCTGAAACTTCTCATACCGGAGAAAAAACCCATACATTGGATTGTATTCTTCAGTGTTCTAAAATGATTGTCTTTGGAAGTGCAAAAAAAAAAAAAAAATGCTGTCTTCCACAAATATTACTCTGAATATTTTTATAATATTGACTAATACTCTTTAAGCTTAGTTAATTGCTAATACAGTGAAAACCTGTGAAAGCTGGAATTCATCAGGACTGCCTTGTTTTTCCAGGTCTCACAAATTTTCTGCCTTTGACAGGGTGCAGTCTCACCACTTTATTTTGCTCTCTGTTAATGGAAAATATTTTAAATTTCCTTCTCTGGCAGGTTTCCACTTCACAGTTTCTGGTTTTCACATGTTTTACTGTATACAAATCCTTTATTTTTATTATCTTATTGGTAGCTAATTGATACAGAGTACCTATTTCTTATTATGTATCATATCTTCAAGAGTCCTTGCATGGTACAAACTACTAATGTGTTCAGATGCTAATCGAAAGGTTGGAGGTTCTAGTCTACCCAGAGGTGCATTGGAAGAAGGGCCTGGTAATGTACTTCTGAAATAAATATATCAGCCACTGAAACTCTATGGAGCACAGTTTGAACCTAATTGATGACAACTAACTTACTATGTTTTCTTTGGATTCATCTTTCGCTTCAGGTCTTGCTGGAGGCTTTGTATACACCAAAGTAGTGCAACCAACATTTAAAACTTCTGATCAACAGTTCTGCAATGTGTTTAATTTCTTTGTATAAAACTGAATTTTTTTAACTTTATAAAGATTATAGTTTCACATTGTTAACATCAAAAGTCTAATTTAACTCTTTGACAACATAGATATGTAAAGAAACAAATGCAGATTTTTTTTCAATGTACAGTAACCAAGTAATGTAATTACTCAGGCATGTTTCCTATTCCTGAGTTTTATAGTTATTTTACTTATTTTTTTTACTGATACTGACCTGACATTTAGTACATGTTGATTAATTGAGTATAATTAGAAAGGACATTTGTTGAGTCCAAGAACTGCATTTTGAGAAAATCATAATTATTTTTCATTAAAGTGGTCAATTAACAAGAAAAAATATTTTTACATTTAAATATAAAAATTAGTTACAATGTTAAGTTAGGTTGGTGGTTCAGAAAATAAATCATTAACACCTGCTGTTGTTGTTATGTTGTTAAGTGCTGTCGAGTCGTTTCCGACTCATAGTGACCCCATGCACAGCAGAACGAAACACTGCCCGATCCCGCACCAGCCCCACAATCCCTGCTATACTTGATCCCAT
>NW_006921771.1:5811296-5823756 GCF_000298275.1 Orycteropus afer afer
ATTTGAATAACAGTCATATTAACGGGTCTTCCTTGTAGGCATATGGATATTATCCTATCACTGACAGCATTGTACTTCAGGACAGATCTTGAAACATGCTAAGACTTGCTTTTAAAACTGTTGTCTAGAGTAATAACCTATTTATCAAAAATTGAATTAGAAATTTCCTTTGGATGGGCCTTGGGTTGTTTAGTGATTATATTCTTGAAATAGGTGTCAAATAAGGACAAAAATAATTTCATAATAAAATATTTATCAACACTCTTAAATGTAAGAAATATCATTGAGACAAAAGTCTATAATTTCTTATAAGACAATTCAAGATTCTAAAATGTAAAAATTCTATGAGCATAGCACTGTATGAGAGCTTAAAATCAGAAGAACTTGGTGTGAGTGAATAGAACCATCTGAAAGTGGAGCCTTAACTGCATATTAAAGCCTTAATATGAGTCTAGAACCCATGTTCAATTTAAAAGTGGCCCAGGAAAGTACATGGAAAAACAAATTGCATATAGAAAGTATGTCATGTAGGGGAAAGCATAAAGCCACATGGAACTTCCAGAAGAACCACAAATAATTCAGTATGGCCCTAAAGTGAGAACAACAGACATATGATTGAAGTTAAGGCTGGATATTGTCAGGTTCTACTGTGGAAGATGCAAAGCTCCTAGAAAAAATTCACGTGAAAAGATCACATCTATTATATGTGCAGTGGGTGTATCTGCCCAGTAAAGATGAATATTTAAGGGTAACATTTAATGCAGTGTTTTTCTGAAGAAATTTTGAAACCAGGGAACTTTTAGCTGCTATTTTCTTTAACTAAATGTATTTTAAAAATAATTTATTGAACATTTACACTAAATGGCAT
Source organism: Orycteropus afer afer (assembly GCF_000298275.1). Taxonomy (NCBI): domain Eukaryota; kingdom Metazoa; phylum Chordata; class Mammalia; order Tubulidentata; family Orycteropodidae; genus Orycteropus; species Orycteropus afer. The sequence continues at coordinate 5,812,165 of NW_006921771.1, forward strand.
ATTTTGGGTAATAAGTATATGTTATTTATTTTAATGTCTTTGATATTATACTCTTTTTAGAGACAAAAATAATTTCTACTCATAATGTTTAAGCAATCTGTACAAGGTCATCAAGAATCAAAGCTTGGTGACAATTACCACTGAAAAACTGAAGCCTCCTGCCAAAAGCCATGAGTGAGAACACTTGGCAGCAAATCCTCCATCCCCAGTCAAACCCTCTGATGACTACAGCCCTGATTTCTTGACTACTACTTCATATGCTATCCTGAACCAAAACCACCTAGCTAAGACATTCTTGAATTTCCACCCTCAGAATCCATGTGAGATAACACACATGTTGTTTTCAGATGCTAAAAACATAAATAAATTGAATCTTACAGAGGATGTTCTCTCATCAAAGAAAAACTAGATTAAATGTCAGTAAGATATCTAGGAAAATCTCAAATAATTGGAAGTAAACACGTTTCTTAAAAAAAAATCCTTACAATAATGTAGCTAGGTAAACACCAAATAACTGGAAATTAAATAGTTTGTTAAGTAAAATTTTGGTCAAAGAAGAATTCTTCAATGAAACTAGAAACTACTTTGAACTAGGTGACAATTAAAATGCAACATATCAAAACTTGTGATATGCAGCTAAAGTAGTACTTAGAAATTAACAGCTTTCAGTGCTAATTACAAAAGAAGGAATGTGTATAATCCACCTAAAGTAACTGAAAACGAAATAGAGAGAAGGAAATAATAAAAGTAACAGCAGAAATCCATAGTATAAAATACTAACAATATAAAACAGTACAAAATCCAAAGCTGAATCATTGAAAAGATCATGAAAATATGTAGCTAAACTGATCAAAAGGAAGAGCAAGAGAATAAAAGTTTTTAATACCAGGAATAAAAGACAGGATATTAATATGGACACTGTGTTCATGAAAGGAATAAGAGAATATCATTAAAAATTTTATGCTAATAAAATTAAATAGTTTAGATGAAGTAGATGAATTCCTTGAAAGATACAGCAAAATACATAAAAACCTTGTTCCTCATCCTACATTGGTGAGTAGTGACTGGGGTCTTAAAAGCTTTCAAGCGACCATCTAAGATGCAGCTAATGGTCTCCTATAGTTGGAAGTGAAGAAGAGTGCAAAAAACCAAGGGCATTTGGAAGCAATCAGCCCTAGGACATGATGGTCCTCAAGACCAGAAGAACTAGATGGTGCCTGGCTACTAATGCCAACCACTCAGGTAAAGATCAGATCTGGAGATCCTGGATAGAGTGAGAGGAAAAACATGAAACAAAACCCAAAAACTTCTATTTATAATAGTGCTAAAGATAAATAAAATACTTAAGAATAAATTTAATAAAAGATACAAAAAAAGAAATACCATGTTCTTACCATTGATAAGAAGATTCAATAAGATGTCAATTTTCTCCAACTTGACCTATAAACTATGAGATAATCATCAAAATCAGTAATCTATTCTGTTTAAATTGTGAAGCTGATCCTAAAACATAAATATAAATGGGAGGAAAAAAACTAAAATAGCCAATTTAAAAAAAAAATCTACTTAATTTCAAGTTATAGTAATCAAGACTATCTGGTCCTAGGTGAAGGATGACATATAAAGCAACTGCACAGAACAGAGATCCCAGAAATAAATCCACAAATATAATCTGTGCTCTTTGCTATTTTTAAGTCAGTAAATTACATAAATAAATAAATAAGAATAAAGATAGCAAGTTGCAAAGATCATAATAAGCAATAAAAATGACTTCTAGATAGCTCAATATCAGCATAGAGGTCCCAAATCCTATAGATATTTGGCTATCAAAAAAGATTCTAAGGCAATTGAATAGGGAAAGGAGTCTTTTTAATAATTATTGATGTTAACTTTGGACATCAATATAAAACAAACAAAAAAAAGAACATCAATCCTTCCCTCAAAGCATACACAAAAAAATTACCTTAAAGTGAGCTATTGGCTTAAATGTAAAAGTTAAACTATAATACTCCTAGAAAAAAACTTAAAACAACCTCGATGGTTTTGGCATATACAAAGATTTCTTAGGACACAAAAAGAACAAACTATGAAAGAAAAATGTGATAAACAGGATGTTATCAAAATTAGAAATGTTTGCTCTTTCAAAGCTATCATTTAGAAAATGAAAGGCAAACCACAAAATAGGAGAAAATACTTGCAATGCATATATCTGACAAAGATATGCAGAATATATAAAGAATTATTACAATTTAATCATTACAAAAAATCAGTAGAAAACTGGGCAAGTTATTTGAAGAGACATTTCATCACAAATAAAGATATACAAGTGGCCAGTAAGCACATAAAAAGATGTTCAACATTAGTGATCATCAAGAAAATACAAATTAAAACCACAGTGAGATGGGCCTTTAAGTTGCTTTCCCCTTTTGGTTATTGTGAATTGTGCTACAATGAGCATTGCTCTATAAGTCTCTGAGATTCTGCTGTCAAGTTTTGTGTGTTTCAAGTTTCCCCCTAGAAGTGTAGGAAAAAAAAATAAAAAAATATAAAAAACACAACGAGATAATGGTTACACACCTACAACAATAGCTAAAATTAAAAAGATTAAGAATACCAAGTACTGGCAAGGATGTGGAGCAACTAGAGATCTCATACACTGCCATTGTATAAATTAAAAATAATACAACTATTTTACCTAATAGGATCATATACTATAATTACACTGGAAAATATCTAGAAGATTTTTTCCAAAGTCAAACATATCCTACTATACAATCTAGCCATTCCACTAATAGGTATTTATTTAAGAGAAATGAAAATATATGTTCACACAAAGACTTGTACATAAATTTTTATAGTAGCTTTATTCACAATAGCTCCCCAAAAAAGAAACAAACATATGTCCATCGACAGGTAAATTGTTGAATTATATATACGATAGAACACTACTCACCAACAGAAAGGAATCCACGACATTGACAACATCAAATCATTCCATTGAGAGAAACAAGGTTGACAGAGGAGAGTATATAATATATGATTCCATTTACATAAAATGCAACCGATCTAAGGTGGCACAAAGTCTCTGGTGGCCTGCAGACTGAGATAAAGGAATGGACAGCCTGCAAAGAGTCATGAGGAATATTTTGAAAGTGATGGAAATATTTTGTATCTTGTTTTTGGCAGTGATGAAAAAAATCAACAGAATGATAATCAATGAAAGGTACAATCATCAAATTATACTTTTTAAATGGATGCAGTTAATTATACTTAAATTATCCCTCCATGAAATTGAAGAGGATAATTAAAAATGGTATCAGAAACATCAGGTTTTTAAAAACAACATTAAAACAAGCATCCACACAAATAACTATAAAACTAAATACAAACAAAACTCCCATACTACAGAAAATAATGCTTAAAAAAAAATTTCTTCCATCTATTGGCAAAACAGTCAGCATAAGCGAGATTGTTTTGTGATTTTACTACTATTGAAACTTCTTACTCACTTTGAGCACCAGAAGTTTCCTTCCCCAAAGCCTCACTGTCATGTTCCTCAGCAAGCATCCTCCACCCACTCAACACCCACCACCCATGCAACAAACCTGGCACAGACATGACTGTGCAAACCCATACTCCGTAAAGACTTCCTCCACTGATTGAAAAAAAGGCTCTCAGAAACAGCACATTGCTTTCCTGTGATGTTAAACAGTTATCTATTGTAAACTCTGCTAAAAAGACTAAAAATCTTAGAGGTAGGCATTTCCCAACAACCTCTGATTCAGTAATTATTATTAGCCCAAATAGAGCATGAATTATGCCATACTCAAAAATAGTGTGTGTATGTATCATATAAAAACCCGCTGTGTCAAATCAGATCTGACTCATAGAGACCCCTCCTTGGGTTTCAGAGGCAATATCACTACAGAAGTAGACTGTACAACCTTCCTACATAGCATGTATATATTATATAGTTGCTATTGTTTATTTATTATTTCTAATGTGTATGGCTTGTATACCCAAGTCAAGGTATTTTCATTAGTATTTAAATAGCCTCATCAGTACATGAACACATGAGCACTAGACAATAAAAAAGGAAGATGGCTGAGGAATTGATGCATTTAAATTGTGGTGTTAGTGAAGAATATTGAAAATATCATGGAATGCCAGAAAAAACAAATCTATCCTGGAAGAAGTGTAGCCAAAACGCTCCTTAGAAGCGAGAACAGCCAGACTTTGTCTCATACAGTTGGTCATGTTGTCAGAAAGGATCAGTCCCTGGACAAGGATATCATGCTTGGTAAAGTAGAGGGTCAGAGAAAAAGGGGAAGACCCTCAATGAGATGGATTGACACAGTGGCTGCAATGATGGGCAACAATTACAATTACAATTGCTTACTTAACTATGCCTAGGTTCATCAACAATTGTGACAATGGCACAGGAGCAGGCAGTGTTTCCTTCTGTTGTACGTAGTGTCACTATGAGTCAGAGCCGACTCAATAGCACCTAGCAACAACAATGTATAGAGATGGGAAACAAAAAGGTTAAAGATTCTCTGCTCTTTCCTTGATTCCCAAGTCTGTTGGGAGAATGCAAACAAAGCAGTAAGCATCTGATAGCATGAATTTTAAACTATAAATTTAAAAGAACCATTAATTTTGGAGAAAAAAAAATGCAGACTGAAAAATTTGTCTGTAATAACATGACCATATAGCTACAGAAGAGAATAGTATGGAATAGTTCATTTTGACTTTTCTATTGACATTTCTCTACAGGATATGGGACCTCTATGCTACTATTAAGCTATCTAGAAGTCATTCTTATTGCTTATTATGATCTTTGCAACTTGCTGTCTTTATTCTTATTTATTTATGTAATTTACTAACTTAAAAATAGCAAAGAGTACAGATTATATAGATGGAAATGTGTGAAAATATCCTGTAAGGAAAACCAAATTTCCTATGTAAGGAAAACCAAATACTAGAATTATTTCACTCTTAATTTAGTGTTTCAAGAACTCAAACTTCGAAACTGTCCAGATTATAACAAATGTAGAGCTGAGCTGAACAATTACTGATTAAGCAATGGCCTGAAAATACAAGGAACATGAGCTTTTTACTTTTCACTGTTTTTCTTCCCTGAATCTTTTTAGAAAATTAGATGAATTTATGTGTTATTTGTTTCTCCTCTGTAAAACATGGACAATGATACTTACTTACATAACAAGTAAGGAACAACTCATGAATATCACCAAGCATACTATAAAATAAGGTATTAAATCCACTTAGAATTTAAGCAGTGGAGTTCTTATGATTCAAGGTTTCATGTAAATCAAATGCAATTTTGTGACTGAGATCTTAATCACAAAAAGTCTAGAATTCAACTTACGTTGCCAGAGAAACCTTTATTTAGCTACACAAAGTATAGAGATTTTTTCTAATCATCAGTATGTTGAGTCAAGACAGTAAGAAATCTTTACTATGAATCTTCTGGCTCAAGAAAGCTTAAAATAGCAATTTTAACTTTTAGCTAGTGAGTGTCTGTACTGCATTTTATAAAATAGTATCCTGTGGATATAGGTTAGACTTAAAATTATATTTCCCAGCAGTTTTTGTAGTTGCAAAGGGATTCAAATAAGGAGTTGTAGAATCAATTGCCTTCTTTTCTAGAGGTCCTGAAAATAAAACGAATTGTCACACAAGAGTGTTAATTATATTTCTACCTCTGTTGTTAGGTGCCATCACATCTGTTCTGACTCATAACGACCCTATGCACAACAGAATGAAACACTGCTTGGCCGCGCTCCATCCTTACAGTTACTGCTATGAAGGACATCATGCTTGGTAAAACGGAGGATCAGCAAAAAAAGAGGAAAGCCCTCAACCGGATGGACTGACACAGAGGCTTCAACAAGGGGGCTCAAACATAACAAAAATTCTGCCTCTGAAGCACTTTTCTTAGTGTAATCTGGGGACTAGCAGTCCATGACTGCTAGAGAGAAAGACCATGAACTTTGTAACTTTTGAGGAGGAACCCTAAATTTCAATTTTTTTTCTGATATATAATTAATAATCAACTCACTTGTACATATGTTACTACAATTGTAAGTCCAATTGAAAGCATCACCAGTTTCCTCTCATATTCTGTTACTTTAAACAGTAAACAGAAATAGTTTGAATAAAAGATCTATGTGATTGTTTTCTCTATTAAAACTACCTGAAGACTATTGCATTAATTTTATGATAAATATTGAAGTCAAAAAAATGTTTTTCCTTTGCTGCTTTCTAGATAATGTTCAAGTCTCTCACTGGCAGTTTTCATCCAGATGGTTTCTGGATGACCACCTATTGGGTAAATTAGAACAAAGAACTAGTGGAGAAAGGATGGAAGCCAAACTAAGATTCATTCATTCAATTAAAATACATAGGTGCTCAATAATACAGCCACAGTAGTCAAAAGAGCCTGATATTGGTACAATGACAGACACACAGACCAGTGGAACATAATTGAGAACCAGAAACAGATCCATCCATTATGGTCAGCTGATCTTTGACAAATGGCTGAAATCCATTAAATGGGGAGGAGATAGTCTTTTTAACAAATTGTGCTGGAAAAACTGGATCCATACCAAAACAAGATCCATAGCTCACACTATAAAACCTACACCATACACCATACACAAAAACTAACTCCAGAAGGATCAAAAACTTAAATGTGAAATCTGAAACTATAAAGTTCATCAAAGGAAAAACAGGGACACACTTAGGGGGCCCTAATTTTATGCTATAAATAGACTATCAAGCATAACCCAAAATGAACAAACAGCAGAAGATAAACTAGATGATTGGGACCTTCTAAAAATTAAATTCTTACATACATCAAAAGACTTCTCCAGTAAAAAGAGAACCTATGGATCAGGAAAAAATATTTGGCAACAACATATGTGACAAATGACTTATCTCTAAAATTTATTTGTTGTTGTTGTTATTTGCCATCGAGTTGGCCCTGACTCATAGTGACCCCTCCTTGGGTTTCTGAGGTAGTATCACTACAGAAGTAGGAATGCCCAACCTTCCTTCCGAGGAGTGGCTGGTGGGTTTGAACCACCAGCCTTCTGGTTAGCAGTCAAGTGCCTTAGGCACTATGCTACCAGAGCTCCTCTAAAATTTATAGAAAACTCTCAATTGGCACAACAAAATACATAAAAATCTTGTTCCACAATCTACATTGATGAGTAGTAACTGGAGTCTTAAAAGCTTTCAAGCAGCCATCTAAGATGCAGCTAGTCTCCTATTGTTGGAAGTGAAGAAAAGTGCAAAAAAACAAGGGCATTTGGAAACAATCAACCCTAGGACATTTTCCTCTTGTGAACTTAAAGGGAGTTAGAGGAAGATGTCATCTCCATGTGCTTTTTTGCAGGAACAATAAATGGCTACCATTTCTAATTTCCTACAAAAATAAATTGTTACATGCAGGGGAAAAGAATAGGAAAAAAAAGAGATGGACAAGCTAATTGTGAAACAGAAAAAAGATGAGCAGGCTGACAAAGGATCTTTTAAAGCTGGCATTGTTAGTAAACTATACCCCTACTCTTCAGATATAACAAAGAGAGAAAAATAAAATACCCAGATGATTTGTAAAAGAAAAAGTTAGAAGTGTTTATTAACAGTAACAAGTTTCAAAACACAAATATTCAATAATGATTCAACAGATGGATAAAATTTAGAAAGCAAAAAGAATTATGGTAAATAATGAATTTGGTTCTAGTTTTCAAGGCAATATAATCATGAAGTCAGTGTCAGTTAGTTGTGATACAGTGCTAATAAAAACCATATTGCTGGGCCTAATTTGTGTTTTCTTTTTTATTTTTAGGCAGTTACCATTGCATAGTCCCAAACTAGTTATTGGAGACAAACAGAGTAATTCAAAGGTAGTAGGAGTTAAACCAGACTGAAAGGATCCGAATGGAGGTAATCAAGTCAACAGTATATTACTGTTTCAAGAATTTTGACCTTAATAGAATGGGAGAAATGAGACATTTCTTGGAAGAGAGATGGGACAGTTTGTGGAGGTCTGAGGACAGAAAGAGTGTTGAAGAATAGGAGAGATCACCATGTGGTTTTAGAAAGAAAGAGAGTCTGAAGTTACAAGGATGAAGGAGGCTTACCAATAAAGCAGGAATCTCAAAGGAACTAGAGAGAGATGAGGCAAAAACACCATGGAAGTTTACTTTTAAAAAGACTGATGCTTTGTCTGACAGAGTAGCAGAAAAAGCATGAATAGTTACAGACATGGTATACATTTTGAGGAAATTCAGGTTAACACACATTTTCTGATTACTTATCTCAGGCAGCCATGCAGACTGTGGAAGTGGTCAGAGGAGTAAGATGAGGAGGTCCCTACCCTCAGGACCTTATCACTGGGAAAAGTCAAAAAATCACATTGTATGATCAGTAAATTTCAAAGTAAGTGTACTGAGTATCAAGTACAACAGGATAAATTTGGGTGATAGGGAAATTAAGAAAGACCTAAACCCTGGCTCCCATCAGATTCACTTGCAAAGATTTGAGAAAGTCCATATGTTCAGGTTCTATACTCTCAAAAGTCTAATTAAGAAGGTTTATGATGGCATGGCAGTATCTTTAATACGTTAGACTCAGTAAAATAAAGGGTCAGTGAAAAAGGGAAAGACCCTCAATAAGATGGATTGACACAGTGACTGCAATGATGGGCTTGAGCACAGCAAGGATTATGAGGATGGTGCAGGACCAGGCAGTGCTTCATTCCACAGTGTATAGAGTCAGTATGACTTAGAGCCTACTCAATGACACCTAACAGCAACAAAAGGCTAGTAATTACTTGTTCAGAACCTTAATCTGAACACTTATATCAGGCAACTATGAAGACTGTGGAAATGGTCAGACAAGTAAGACAAGGTCCCTATCCTCATCGGGACCTCACCATGAGGGAACAACCACCAGGGAACATGTAGGAGGGAACAAACTGAGGATAGATAGGATGGATTTTTTGAGGATAAAAATAGCTAGATTGTATTATCTGTAATCTACTATTCTTCATCACTGGACTTTTTTTCCTTGGTAAAATTGCCAATACAACAAAATGTATGACATAATCAAATACCCTCACATTGTGTAATGGAGAAACCTTTTGGGAAAGATAGCACTTCATGGTAAAGTACCAAAGTGGAAAGGAAAAAGAAAAAGATATCACCAAACAACTTAAAACTAAATACACACAAACCCCACTGGGAGGGGGAAAAAAAAAAAAAAAAAAAAACTTTACCAAATCACTGAATTTTCTCAAAGAACATAGTTTGAACACACCCAGGTTTTCCCTATGTTGGAAGAAGAAGAGAGAAAAATTAGATGCTGCTTTCCCCTTCTAGCTATGATCTTTTCTCCTTTCCACCAAACTTCTAGAATGAGTGGTCTGTACCCAGAAGCTCAGTTTCCTAAACATCCACTCTCTCCTTCAATGCATTGCTGTCAAGTTGATTCTTACTCATTTTGACTCTGTAGGATAGAGTAGCACTGCCCCATCCTAAGCACTTGACTGCTAACCAGAAGGCTGGTGTCTCAAACCCACCAGCCACTCCTCGGAAGGAAGGTTGGACAAACTACTTCCGTAGTGATACTGCCTTAGAAACCCAAGGAGGGGTCGCTATGGGTTGGGTCTGACTCAATAGCATGTAACAACAACAGCCCCATAGGGCTTTGAGACTGTAATCTTTATGGAAGCAAATTGTCACATCTTTCTACTGCAGGGCAGCTGGTGGGTTTGAACGACCAACCTTTTCGTTAGCAGTCAAACAGTTAATCACTGCACCACCTTACTCTGTACTTCCAAACCAAACCAAACTCACTGCCATCGAGTTGATTCCAACTCCTAGTGACCCCCATTTGGTTTCTGAAGCTGTAAATCTTTACAAAAGTAGATCGCCCAGTCTTCCTTCTGCATCTGGCAATCTTTCTGTTCCCACACGCTTCTACTCAAAGGCAATTTTGAACATTATCTGCCCCATTCTAGTCAAATTTTAGGTCTTTTTCAATGCTCATGCTCCTAGGTTGCTCAACATTTGAAACTACTAACCACTTTCCTCTCCTAAAGCCCCTTCATTAACCTCCACCACTACACTGTGCTTTTCCCTCTGTGTTTCTGTCCTTATCATATCTGCCTCCTTCTCTATCTTTGTCCAAGCCTGCCTTTCTCCTTAGGCACTGTAGGTACTACTCAAAGCCTCACCTGCTCTTTTTCTTCTTTATTCCTTCCCTTATCTTTCTTTCCTACCCTCAGAACTTCAACTGGGCCTCTAGCAATTGACTTCTCCTTTGTTTCTGCCACTCCATAGTTGAGGTCTCTCTGTCCTTCATTCATGCAGTTCAACCTGCCTGAAATATTTGCCCCCTAATTGTCCTTGCTTAGTTGTTTTCTGCTCATCTTCATCTTAAACATCATTACTTAGGGAAGCCTTCTGTGATTCTGAGACTGAATTAGGCTTCTTAGTTACATACTTTCATATCAGTCTACATTTGTCCTTATGGACTTTCTATTACTTAATTACTTACTATAATGTTATTTAATATCTATCTTCCCTACCTGGGAGCTCTCATAGTGTAGTGCCTAAGGCACTTAACTGCTAACCAGAAGGCTGGCAGTGCAAACCCAGCAGACATTCCTTGGAAGGAAGATGGGGCAAACTACTTCCATAGTGATACTGCCTCGGAAACCCAAGGAGGGGTCGCTATGAGTCGGGTCCTACTTGACGGCACATAACAACAACAACATCTTCCCTACCAGATTCTCCATAAAGTTGAATGTGTGTCTGTCTGATTCAAATATCTCCATCACGAAGTACAGTGTCTGACACATTGCAGACATCCCCTTATTTATTGGTTGACAGAATAATTGACTCACATTTTAGTTTTGATTTCTTTTTCCTAAACTAGAATCTCAAAGTTTTAACTGCTATTTATTTCCACTTGAATGTCTGCTGTCATTTCAAATGCATAACATTTGAAAATCATCTGTTTTATACAGACGATTCCCACATCTCTTTTCCTTCTATATTTGGTACATGGAAGGTATTTCAAACTTAGCTTAGCCACAAAAAGTTTGGGTGACATCTTTAGGGATTTCTTTAAGGACTCCTGAGTCTTTAATTTGCCCTATCTACAAAATAACCAAAGTTCTTCCTGTCCTAAAGTTCTTTAATTCTAAATAGTGTCATATAACACTATCATTTTATGAATGACAAAATTAAAGTCTGAAGAGGTTAAGCAATTTCCTAAAGATGGCACATCTGATATTTAAAGCACACCCCATGACAAACTTTACACAAAATTCAGATATATATTAGTATCTAGAAATAGGAGAAAGGATGAGAATTTATTGAAAAGAGTGAAAAGAACCAAAATATTTAATTTGTGGTTGTTGTTAGGTACCATTGAGCTTTTTCTGACTCATACCTACGCTGTGTACAAAAGAACGAAACACTGCCAGCTCCTGCACCATCCTCACAATAGTTGCTATGTTTGAGCCCATTTTTGTCGCCACTGTGTCAATGCATTGAA
>NW_006921771.1:5823856-5824983 GCF_000298275.1 Orycteropus afer afer
AGCCCATCATGCAGCCACTGTGTCAATGCATTGAAGGTCTTCCCCTTTTTTTTTTTTTTTTTACCAACCATCTGCTTTACCAATCATGATCAATATTTAATGCATAATGAAATTTAGAAAGCATTTAATAGTATAATACACCCAACCTCATTGCTCAAGAGAATATAACCAACCTAGTCAATATCAGTTCATAAAAACATAATGACATTAAAAAGATGTAGATTTGGAGGTCCCGGCAAGATGGCAGACTAAGCAGAAAGACTATACAGACACTCTTCAACAAAGGAAAGGGAAAACAATTAACACAAACACAGAAGATAATCTTGGACCCCTGAGCCTTGAAGGGAAGGATATAGAAGTGGACTAAACCCCAAATAGCAGAAGAATTTGCGTGAAAATACCAAAAAAGGAGACATACAGACCTGCAGTTTGGCAGTGATCCTGAGTGATCCTGACGGTACAGACAGCTTGGAGATTCCTGGGTGGTTGTAGGACCTAAGAATTAACCTAAAAATCACACTGCTAGCCAGGAACTACAAGAAGGACTAGGCACGATGGCTAGGGAACAAACAGAGAAGATGAAGAGAAACTTGGGCTGAATTGTGGACTTTTGCCAGTCCAGAGGACACTGTCATTTTGAAGGTTTAAAAAGTGGCTTGACTATTTTGGATATTTAAAGAGATTGCACTCTTGCAGATTCCTGGGACTTAAGAACATGTTCTGCTTCCCAGCAACCCCAAGGACACTCGGGACCTGCAAGACTGAAAAGGTACAATATTCCTCTTGTTTCTCTTATATCCCACACCCGCTTGGTGAATGGAGATGTGGCCATTCCCCACTCCCACCTACCTTCAGGCCTACAGGAACTCCATCACAGTCTGTGTGCTCAGATAGAGCCTGGGTGCCCTGCCCTGTCCTCCACCAATTTTTTTGTTATATTCTCTTTTTTTTTATTTTTATTTTTTTCTTTTTCACTTTCTTTTTTTCTGGTGATTAGTTTGCTTGTATTTGTCTGTTTTAAAATAACTAATATTATTAATACTTTTGTCCTTTTTATTATTATTCTTAATCTTCCCCTACCAGGTCCTAGTTTCCAGCATTTTTTCTTTTCCCTGTACCTGGTTGAA
>NW_006921771.1:5849337-5856334 GCF_000298275.1 Orycteropus afer afer
TCAATGACATGAGACAAAGTATATGTGAACTGCTGTATGAAAAGTGAATTTACTCTGTAAATCTTCACCCAAATCCTAATAAAAATAAAATAAAATAAAATAAAAACTCAGTGATGTAAAGAAAAATATGCTCACAATGAAGGAAATGACAAAAAAGGAAACTAAATGTCAGTAAAAGGAAACTAAATAAAAAACAAATGAAACTTCTAAAACTGAAAAAGGCAATATTTGAAATAAAATATTCACTGGCTTATCTAATCAGAGGAACAGAAAGAAAAAAGATTAGAAATAAATAAAAGAATGTAAAGGCTTATGATCAATGAGCACAACTTCTAACATATGTGTAACTGAAGTTCCAGAAAAGAGATAAAAGTTGGAGAAAATAGTGATTGTAAACATCCCAAATGTGATGAATAACATAAATTTACAAGTTTAAGGCATGCTCAATGATCCCCAAGTAGGATAGTATGGAAATAATCACACATATGCACATTATTTACATGTGCTGAAAATCAATGCTAAGATGACCCAAAAAATGACAGATTACACCCAATGATGTAAATGCCCACTGACTTCTCATCAGAAACATTGAAATAATACTTTTAAAAAACACTTTATTTATTAGAGCAGCTTTAGGTATGCAGAAAAATTGCACAGAAACCACAGAGCATGATAAAATAACATTTTTATAAAGTGCTGAAAGAAAAAATGTCAACCCAGTATTTTATATCTAGCAAAAATATCCTTCAAGAATGAAAGTGATATAGACTTTTGATGATAAAAGGTAATGGAGATAACTGCTCACCAACAGAACTGCACTACTAGAAATTGTAAAGGAAATTCTTTAAGTTTACAGGAAATGATACCAGATACTTGGACATTCAGTAAGGATTGAAAACATCAGAAATGGTGCCTATGGTGGGCATGATATGTGCTACCCAAAATCCCCTTCAAGATATGACTTTTGTTCCAGCTACTAGGAACACTGTTGGCAGTCTTCAGCTCTCAGCATCTTCAAGGATTGCCTCAGTCACTCAAGCAAAATCAGTCCCTTTTGGGGGAGCACACATCTAATGACTGATTGAGATGGAAGAAAAAGGCCCAGCCTTTTTGATTCAATGCAGGGAATCTATGGGGCCATTCTAGCTCCAGAGTTCTCCATAGGATCAGATGAAGGTGTCCATTGTTGAGATTTCATGTGGACTTCTTTCACTCCCTTGTCTTTCCTTCCAGGTATTTTTTCTAAGTGTCCTCCCTAATGATCATTCTAAATTTTGTCTCTGAGTGTACTTCTCAGAGAGTGTGCAATAGCTAATAACTCAGAGGAACAGAGATTTTTAAAGGAAATTGTTTGCTTCTGAAAGTTTTCATATTGCTTTCTGTAAGCACAAATAGAATTTTGGGTGGTTTCTATGCTTTCTGCATATAGAAGGCATATAGAGTCTAGCTAGAAAATCTTTGAAGTTCTTTGTTCAGTTTAAATACATAAACAATGTCATTTCTTCCCAGGGGGAGGGGAATGAGCTGATTATGACTATCTTACAAAATTTGTTACATATGAATTCTGTCATAACCAGAGATTTGTTCCCTAATCATAGTCAGGACTCATGAAACGTGTGTCAGTGATAAGAATGGGGAAGAAAAAAAATGATGGTTACCACATTTTAATCACTTCATAGATTAATTTTTCCAATAGAACATAAAATCAAATGACAATTGGGCTCTTTTACTAACATGCAGAAAAACCTGAAATATTCATTAATCTACTGTAAACACCCTCATTTGTTCCCCTTTTCTTATTGCAATGTTCACCCTATGAGCATCCCTATATCTAACTTATCTTGCTCCTTCTTCAATTTCAGAAAACTTTTCTCTCCAATAATCAAGGTTAAGCACTCCATTTATACCCCTTCTCTTATAGGATCTTATTCTCAGTTATAGAGAGAGAGAAAGGAGATAATTATGGCTCCTGTGACCCAAAAATCTCTAGAGCTTATTCTAAATTCTTTCTTTGCGTTTTCTCTCTTTGTGGAATCGTGCACTCCATGACTGTTTCACAAATCTGGATTGTGTTGTATTTCCCAGTGCCTATATGAACTTTCCTTTGTCCCTTCTCAAGCACCACATACCTCTCAGTAGCATCAAGGGGCTTCCTAAAATGGAAACACAGGGGTAGGAGTCCTTGATTCTTGCTTCAAAGTAAATCTTTTGCCAGATGCCACTCCCACTCAAAAAGGTATTGCTGCCACATTATTCTCCTAAACTATTGCTGTACTATATTTATTTATTTATTTGTTATATTATATTATATTATTTTCCTTTTCCCAAAACAAAAGATGGCTTCTGATTGCTTACTGAACTATCTATGCCTAGGTTCCTTTGTTTAGCTATCAAAAACTCAAACCAAACTCACTGTCATGGAGTCAATTCCAACTCATAGTGACCGCTATTGGATTTCTAAGGCTATAAATCTTTACGGAAGCAGACTGCCTCATCTTTCTTCCACAGAGCAGCTGGTGGATTTGAACCACCAATCTTTTGGTTAGCAGCCAAATCCCTTAATCACTGCACCACCAGAGCTCCTTTAACTACCAAGAAGACTTGGAATCCACTCTTCTTTCCCACCATCACAAAACATGCAATCTTTATGTCATTAAGCTAAAGTTTTCTCTCCTTGAACCGTTTGCTACACACTCCTCCTCCCAATCTATCCAAACCTATCATTCAGGACCAAGCTCAAGCCCTATTACTTACGTAAAGCCTTCAACAAGTCCAGCCTATAATAAATTCCTCCAATGTTTACCTACTAATCTATGAACTTCTAGGTTCATAGACAATTTAAGTTTTATTCATTTTAATTGTTCACCAATTGTTTCATTATAGTTTTCTCTCACTATTTGAGATTGCTAATAACATTAAGGAACACACCATACCACTACCTTCCACACACACTCCACATACACTGCTCTCAGTAAGTATGTTTGATTAATTTATTGGTTGCTTAAGCATAGAAGACTATAATACACTAGAAAGGAAGAAAGAGTTAAAATGAATGAGGCAAACCCCTTCTTTTCTGAAATTTCTTTTAATTTCTTTCTCCATCTTTTGCAAAGGTGATGAAACTATCCACAGCTCTAGCCCGTTCTTGCAATTCACTACATCCTCTTGTTACTATCTGCCCCCAAGGGGAAGATAATAATACCAACACAAAATAACCCACTGCCATCAGTGGATTGGGACTCATAGCGACCCTATAGGGCAGAGCAGAACTGCTCTATAGGGTTTCCAAGGCTGTAAATCTTATGGAAGCAGACTACCTCATCTTTCTCCCAAGGAAAGTGTGAGTGGTACATTAGAACCCCCAGCCATTTGGTTAGGAAGATAATAATAAATGATAAAATAATAATAATAATAATAAATTATTCCAAAGGAAAAAGTCTCTTTACTATAACCTGTAAACTCAATAAGAGTTCCTCAATTAACTGGTAGCATAGTGCCTAAGGCACTTGATTGCTAACCAAAAGGCTGGTGGTTCACACCCACCAGCCACTCCTCAGAAGGAAGATGGGGTAATCTACTTCCATAGTGATACTGCCTCAGAAACCCAAGGAGGGGTCGCTATGACTCGGGTCCGACTCTATGGCACATAACAACAACAACTATTAACTGTTATAAAAAAATAATAATTTTAAATAGAGTAGCAAAATATAATTTGAACACAAGAAGAAAAAATGTAGAAAGTATTAGGGCAAAAAGAAGGAAGAAGTGGAGCATGAGAGAGAAAAGAACCAGGCACGAGGTTGGAGAACTTTGCTCTGGAATAGACATTTCCATTGTTTCCTTCCCTTATATATTTTTTTAAAATAAGCTTTGTCTACCACCTACCACATTGCTGGAAATTATAAGTAAATAAGCAAACAGAAAAGTAAATAGATGGACAAAAACGCTATGGTTCACAATGAAGTAATTATCTCTTACTCCTGTCCATTTATCTGGTAAAAAAGTAGATTTCTATTTGGTAGTATTAGTAATTAAGAAGTAATTATTAAGAGGTTTGTTTCTCATTATTTAGAAACATTTCATGATGAATTTCTCATGCCAAATCACTTCACATAATTTGCTTTTTATATCTGGATCATAACATCTTGATAACTTATAATATTATATAAGCACATACTTCAGAGATTTGGTATATGCAGCATCTCCTAGTTGTGGTCAGAAATAGTTTTAAAATTCAAACCTCTAAAATTGAAAATCATAGATTATATTTTAATCTTGCTTTTCTTTCCCCTACCCAAGAGTACTAATGCAATTTGTATAGACAGCTCCTGGTCTACTTGGATTCCCTGCCCCACTGAGTGCTGTATGTTGTTGTTGTTGTTGTTATGTGCCGTGGAGTTGGACCCGACTCATAGCGACCCCTCCTTGGATTTCCGAGGCAGTATCACTATGGAAGTAGATTGCCCCATCTTCCTTCCCAGGAGTGGCTGGTGGGTTTGAACCGCCAGCCTTCTGGTTAGCAGTCAAGTGTCTTAGCCACTATGCTATCAGAGCTCCATAGGTCTCTATTAAGAACCATCTTCAAGAATAGATCAGCTATTGAAAGATTCATACCTTCACATTTTTTCTTAAGTCAGTACTCATCCATTTAAGTTTATAACTCAGGATTGGCTTCATTTTGGTTCAGAGGTGTGATAAGTAGTGGTGCCCTTCAGTAAAAAGCATAGTGATTACATACCAAGGAAACTTATCTATTCAAATTTAGTGATGCCAACAGATTTTCAGCCTTATAAACCCTATGGGGCAGTTAGTTCTATTCTATCCTATAGGGTCACTATGAGTTGGAATTGACTTGATGGCAGTGAGTTTGGTTTACCGAGGTACATTATTTCTAGGTGTGGCTCCACCATATAACACTATAACCTTGAACAAATCATTTTACCTCTCCTAGGCTCAGTTTTTGGAAAGAAGGTTGGGCAATCTACTTCCATAGTATTACTGCCTTGGTAACCCAAGGAGGGGTCACTATGAGTTGGAGCTGACTTGACAGTACATAACAACAACAAGCCTCAGTTTCTATCACTGTAAAATGGAGATATATCTTCTGTGTCTGCTTCACTGAGTTGCTATGGAGATCAAAGTAGAAAAAGTTGCATGAAAATTCCGCAGGGAAATGCCCAGGAATAAAGTATGGCAATTTTACCTGTGCTCACTATTAAGAATAACATGAGGAAAACAGATTTTTTTTTTTTTTTTTTTTTACTGGAAGAGAGATAATATTTTAAATAGTCATCCATGTGAGGGGGAAAAAACATAAATTTTCCTCATTCACTTATCAAATTATAAAATTAAAACCAAGTATACATTATTCCCTTGCAGTTACTCTCATCTACTAAGAGTGAAACCTGAAAACTCCCTCTGTCTACAGTGAACGCTCTATAGTTAAATGAGGACTCCCCCTTTAACCACTAGCTCCAAGTCTCTGTAACTCCTACAGGCACTCAGATGTTGAGAGTGTGTCCTCAAACTCAAAGAGTATCTTATACAGCCCACACACCTTAAAGATAAATACAGACAGATCACAGCCACATCACTATAACTGTGCTATATGAAATAGTCACCTACTCATAGAAACGGATTCCTGATTAACACTACTAACAATGTACAACTAAGTGGGTTATGGCTATTATTTACAATAAAAGCAAGGGAGAAGATAAAGAGAACTTGAATTGCTACTAGTATTTATTTAGTTTTTCCTGCCAGGGGTAAAAAAATGAGGGAGGGACTTGGAAGTGAGCAGTGCAGTGAATTATACAGATACATATACCGTATAGGATACAAAGTAAAATAAATGAGGAAATGGTGACAAAGGAAAAAGTAAAAGTAATAAAGTAAAATAAATCTCAGGGTAAACCCTTCCATATCTATGATTCCAATTACCTCCCCCTGCAAATAACAACAACAACAAGCTCCATAACTAAGGTAAAGGAAGCTGAGTAAGACCTAAGACCAGGTTTCTCATCCTTCTCCCCCACACTCCCAATGAGAAGTTAAACATACCAGCCACTGAGAAGACAGTCAAAATCAGTAGGAGCCCCAGATCAAAAGTTCTCCGAATGCAGAGCATTTCTGTTTTCTTTCTTCCCACTCTTCACTCAGTGCTTCCCCTCCACACAGGTGGGACAAGAGCTGTGGACATGGCGAAGCTCTCTCTGGTGATTCTCACTTCTCTGTGCCGGGTCCTCCTGGCCCGTCAGCAGTGGGGTACTCCTTCCTCCTCCTCTCTTCCTTGCATTCTGTGTGTTGTAGCCTGATTAGTAAGCTGGCACAGAAGAAACTCTTCTGTGGAGCCTGACACAGCAGTAGATTTCCTGTACAGAGCACTGAAGCAAAGACAGAGGAAGCGGATTGATTATCTTTCAGCTCCTTGGTTCTCCTCTCAGTTCTGCCTTGCATAGATAAACAGTAAGGCTTTGAACACACTCCAAGATAAACTGATTTGTCTAAACTTAGATTAAACAAGATATTACCTCTTTTTCACCTATACCTTTACATTTTCCACGCATGATTATTTTTAGCAGATTTTTCCAGATTGAAAAGTGGCACAGCCTTAGTAATAAAGTTTAGAATTAAATGTTTGTACTTGAAACTTCTTGTGTGAAATTGTTGTCTATAATGAGAGTCAACACACCCCCTCCAGAAGTAAGTTTATTAGTTTCTTATTGTTGCTGTAACAAATTACCTCAAACTTACTGATTTAAACCAATGAAAAGTCATTATCTTATGGTTCCCAGGGTCAGGAACCTGAAACAGGTCTTAAATCAAGGCTTCCGTAGGACTGCATTTCTTCTAGAGCCTCTAGGGCAAAATCCATTCCTGGACATTTCCAACTTCTAGAGACCAGTTGCTCTGGTAGCATAGTGCCTAAGGCACTTGACTGCTAACCAGAAGGCTGGCGGTTCAAACCCACCAGCCACTCCTCGGAAGGAAGATGGGG
>NW_006921771.1:5856434-5866779 GCF_000298275.1 Orycteropus afer afer
TAGTACCTAAAGCACTTGACTGTTAACCAGAAGGCTGGCGGTTCAAACCCACCAGCCACTCCTCGGAAGGAAGATGGGGCAATCTACTTCTGTAGTGTTACTGCCTTGGAAACCCAAGGAGCGGTCGCTATGAGTCAGGTCCGACTCGACAGCAAACAACAACAACAGAGACCAGTTGCATTCCTTTGCTCCTGATTGCATCAGTCCAACCTCTGCTCCATTGTCAGATCCTGATTCTGACCCCCTTGCTTCACTCTAGATCACTTTTAATTATAATGGACCCAGCAGGATAGATCCTCAAGTTATTCATACCTACAAAGTCCCTTTTGCCATATGAGGTAATATTGTCACAGATTCCAGGGATTACGACGTTGAGGCCCGTTATTTTGTCTACTACAATGGGTATTCAGTTCTTACTGCCACTTACTTTCACCTCTGAAGAATCTGGCTAATCATTTAAACAAATTACAAATAAACATCTATCCTTTACTTGCCACACATCTACTGTCAGACTAACCAGAAACGGTCTTCATATAGCTAGTTGATATATGTCCAGATATTTTTGGGAAAAAAAAAATCCTCTGTGTGCTAAGAATTTCCAGCGCCAAAGCAAAATTCTCCAGGAAGAGGAAGAAAAAAATTGCAGACAGGAAAAAAAATTTAAACTATGCACTTTTTTTCCCTTTAAGTTAGAAGTTCTATCTTCCATTTTGCCCACCGTTAAGATATTTTTGTCCCTTCTCGTTCCCAGCTTTATTTCCAGTGAATTATTTAAGACAGTGATTCTGTGCCTTGAGGGCACAGAATACTTGAGGTTATAAGCCATGTGACAATCAGTAGACTATGATAAAAATGACTTCTCGTCCATCTGTTATTATACTAAATTTGGGTAAAATCAGTAAAGAAATGGTTTTTGAAATATAACACTGGTTTACACCACCAAAGATGGGGCAATCTACTTCCGTAGTGATACTGCCTCGGAAACCCAAGGAGGGGTCGCTATGAGTCGGGTCCAACTCGAGGGCACATAAAAACAACAACACCACACCACCAAAAACCAAAAATCCAAGCCCATTGCCATCCAGTGGGATCAGTCTCATAGCGACCTCTCTTTGGGTTTCCAAGGCGGTATCACTACGGAAGTCGATTGCCCAACCTTCCTTCCGAGGAGTGGCTGGAGGGTTTGAAGAGGTTAAAAATAAGTAGTGGTTAAGACGATGGGTTTTAACAACATGTAGCCCAATATGGAGTCTCAGCTGTGTAATTACTAGTGTACTGATGCTGGCAAGTTTCTCAATCAAGTCTGTAACCTGCTTTTCTCACGTAAGATTGTATGTGTTTTCTCTGTCGTCAGAAAACTTCATGCTTTTGTTTTGTTTTGTTTTAGTTTTGTTTTTTAATGCCTACTCAATGATATACCAAAAAACAAAAAGCACAGAATGGTTAAATGGCCTGCCTAAGGTTTTGAAGTGTCTTGGCGGCACTGCGGAGAGTAAAACTCAGGTTTCTTGTTTGTTAGCCCTATATTCTTTCCACTCAACCCCTCTGAGTAGATATTTCAGGCAACAGCATTCAGACACACATTTCCATGAACTTACCTGAGGTCAGTCACCTGGTCAACAATAGCATGAGTCAAGTGAATGGTGTTAAAAACCAGAGAATTCAAACAGTAGATTTGGCAAGATGAGTTTCTCTCTCCACATTTTTATCTCCCCTAGCCCATACCCCCTTTACCTCTTAGGGAGAGTGAGTATTTGGAAGAACAGTAGAGGGACAAAAAGTGAATTAGCATAACCATCTGCCAAAGAAGCACCATGAAAGTCAATACAAGAGAAAAATGTCTCTGTCTAGTAAATGCTCTTCTCTGAAAAAAATCTGTGGGCCCCAAATTCTCCTTAGCTGTAGACCTTGGCAGAGAGACCCAAGGAGTTCAACAGAGGAGTGAGAAAGCATTAAAAGAAAAGTGTATTTTAAGCAAAAAACCAAGTGTTTACTGCTCTTCCAACTCCTCTCCAACAATACCAATTAAGAATAAGTATGTATGAGAGGAAAGAAGCAATATAATGCTGGTTAACATTAGAGTAGCAAAAAAGAAAGGTAACCCACTGAGCGGAACTTGTTGCCGAAAGGTTGATCTGACTCATAGCAACCCTATAGGTATCTGTAAACCTGTAAATTAGAGTTTATGCCATAATTAAGTAGTGTCCCAAAATTTAGAAATCTGCCCATACATCCTTGTTGAACTAAACTTCTTCCAGGCAGCTGTATTTCTTTGTCTGGAATATCAGATTCAGATTTAGCCACAAAACGAAATCAGTTATGAAGAAGCTGTTGCAGTCTTGTGCTTGAGACCCTTCCTCGTTACCGAGAAGCTGTGTATGAATCTTGCATATTTACTGTTCAGACTATGCAGATGTTGATTCCTGATCCCTTGTTGTCTGGATCCTCTGTTTGCCAGTACCATTTCCTGCTCCTTCACCTGTTGGCTGCTTAGAACTCTAGTACCTGCCTGCCACTTTTACGTGTGCTGAATTTTTTGGATATATATCTTGTAAAAATTAGTCAATAGTTATTTACCTTGGTATCTTTACTTTGAGTAGCCTCTCTAGCTTAGACATCTGGCCTGACTTACTTTTCCATACAGACACACACACAGATGTGCACACACACATACATAGACACAAATACTTGCAAACATACTACTTAAACTTTTAGTCCCAGTTCCCTCAATCTACTCTGTCTTACTGCTACTCAAGTACTAAAAATGTGACAACTTCACAAAAGTGGAAGAGCAATAGTCTGAAGAATTTCGAGGGACTCAAAGGCTCCCAAGGTTGTACGGAGTCCATATTCAGCTATTGCACTCCTGCAAAATGCACATCTTCCCACACTAAAGAACTGAAATTTCCCAGGAGCCTTAGCATCCATCTGCACTGTGGAGGTAAAATCAGTGTTCCACTCTTTATCCACAAGAGTCTACTCTTTTGTTTACTTCCTCTGTGCCCCCAAGAAAATATGGTTAGAGGTTCAAATCAAATCTATTATAGCAGAAGAGCTAATCCAACACATGATGGCTTTAAATGGTTACTCATCTGGTCATGTGCTAAATCTCTATTTCCCAATTCACCTTCCAGTAATCTTCCTTGACCCATGCTCTGATAATTCAGCTGAAATCCTGGATCTTCCTCCTTCACAATCATGAAATGGCCTGACCAGTAACTTTAAAAAAAAATCTCACAAAATGTGTGTTTTTAGTTTCTGTATCCTACCATTACATTCATATTTACCTTGAAAATTTTCCTTCAAAGCTTATTTAAAAAAAAATATATCAATGAGAGTTAGGCATTACTTTCCAATATATTTACAGATTATGAAAAAAGAAAAATTTAGAAATAGATGTCTGAAAATAAAATAAGTGTGTAATAGCAAATAAAAAAGCAAAATCAGAGCAGAGGAATTAGTAACTATATTTTATATTTTGTTACATATAAATTTTAGACCTCATTGGCCACATCAATAGTACGTAACATTTGTCAAGCCCTTAGCTTCACAGCCAGATATTGTTCTAGGTACTTTATGAATATTACCTCATTTAATATTCTCAAAAATCCTATGAAGTAAATATCATTTTTATCCTCATTTTACAGATGAAGTAACTGAGGCTAGACAGCTTAAGCAACTTACCCAAAGTTACACAGGTAATTAGTGCTGGAGCCAGGATTTAAGCCCAGGAAATCTTGCTACAAAATCTTTCTCTTGGCTATGTGGCTCATGTCTGCTTAGCTATTCAGTTTTTAACTCTGTCTTTTCTCCAGTGCATCTCAAACTCCTAACCATTCTGAAATTTATTCATCTCTTCACTCACTCTTTTTTCCAGGTGGTCATCATTACAAGTTCATACTTCTGTCTGTTTTGTTTAAATTAACAAATCTACCTTTGTCTCCAAGCAACTGTTTACATTAAAGTCATACTCTTCTGCCCCCTGGCGATAATTTGTTGAAATCAATTCTGATGTTTTCATAAATTTATTTAGCAAATTCAATAGCAGCTACATTTAGTGATTTTGATCATAAAGTATGCTAGTATGCTTAAAAATTTCGTGTTTAATTTACATTTTTAGAAACTAGCTAAACTTAACACAAGACTACTAGTGTAGTATAGATATTATGACATTAAGAAGCATTATTGAAAAGGACAATATATTTGAGTTGTAAGGTTGGCTTCAGAAACAGTTAGTGTGCAACTATAGATGGATGAATGAATGGAAGGATAGATAGAAGATGAACTCCATGAAATTTAAAGTGGATTGCTATTGGTTGTGTCTTCTTGGAAGCAAATTCTGAGATGGAATTTACTGTTAAGGAATGTTATTAAGGAGTAAATCTCAGATTATCACTTGTGGAAAAGATTGTGTGGATCATAACAAATTATAGATAACATTTCAAAGAATCGGAATTCCAGAAGACTTAATTGTGCTCATATGGAACCTGTATATAGACCAAGGGGTAGTTGCTCAAACAGAACAAGGGTATACACATGGTTTAAAATTAGGAAAGGTATGTGTCAGGGTTTTATTCATTCACTGCAAATAATCTGAGAAGTTATACTACATGAAGAAGAATGTAGTATCAGAATTGGAAGAAGAGTCATTAACAACCTGTGATAATGAACTTGGTTGCTCAAAGTGAAGAGACTCAAGCTGATTCATCCTTTGCTTAGTTGTTTTTTCACATGCCCTATCATGCTTCCCTTTCTGCTTAGAGCACTTCCTCAATAAATCACTTGCACAAGAATACCTCTCAGCCTTTGCTTCTAGGGAACCTGACTTCAAACAATTGGAATTGGGAATGGTGATGGGAAGTAGTCTTCAAAGATGAGAATCCTCAAATTGTATTCCTTGCTGGTTTGACAGCAATGAAGACTCCATCACTGTTGCTGATGGAGTATTGACAGTCCCTGACATGCCTTAAGAGCCCTGGTAGCACAGTGGATAAGCACATAGCTGCTAAACGAAAGGTCAGTAGTTCAGAAACACCAGCCACTCTGTAGTAGAAAGATGTGGTAATCTCATTCCATAAAGATTTACAACCTTTCAAACCCTATGGGACAGTATTACTCTTTCCTATAGGGTTGCAATAGCATGGAATCAACTCAACAGCAGTAGAGCATCGACAGTGCAACTTGGTTGGGATACAGGTGGGAAAGGCTGCATTACCTTGTTCACTGTCAGAGGCATTAGGCAAATTTGACCATGAAACCATGGGTTGAGTAGCTGTTTCTAAGCACCATATATCCATAGAGTCAGAAATGAAATATCCAGATTTAATAAACAGCAATTTAAGGAAAATTATGAAAGTCAGAGGACCATCTCAGGCACATTTAAAGAGACAATCATCTCCTGCTGGCAGAAGGAAGACAAGACTTAACTGTAAGAGTGACAAAATTCTAAAGGCTGAATTCTTGTGCTCAGCAAGTCTTCTATGCCAAAGTCAGGCTAGGAGGACTGGAACTCTGAGAGGTTGGATGAAGATACCCGGATATCCACAGCATCACATCCACAAACCTCTTAACTTCTCTACTAACTTCCAACCAAAAAGGCCTAATTAAATTCTACTTCCTCTCTTTCCTCGTGTTGATTTCCACTGGAATCCTCAGGTCCCTTTAAAGACCCCGAGTAATCTCAATAACAATAAATGCACTAATAAACAGGGATCACCCTGCTATAGCCTTCACTCAACTTCCATAGTTACATAAAAAAGAACCACCAGCGTAATCTTCATAAACTATACACACAACATCACTATTAAAAACTAATCAATTATCCAAATTACTCAAATCAAAATCTATTACCCCACCACCACTTATCAATCACAAAACTATACCAACCTCCATTAACAAACCTAAACATAAAGACCCAGATATTTGAATTTTGTTGTTGTTGTTGTTAGGTGCTGTTGAGTCGGACCCAACTCATAGCGACCCCTCCTTGAGTTTCCAAGGCAGTATCAATACAGAAGTAGATTGCCCAGCCAACCTTCCGAGGAGTGGCTGGTTTGAACTGCCAGCCTTCTAGTTAGTAATTGGAAAGAGTTTTGATATGCAACACTTTTCTATGACACAGGATTTGATATCCTGGGAAAGATTCAATGTACAGGTTTAATACACTGCTGGTACAGTTTTGGAAGATTGGAAAAACTGATGGCCCACATTAATGAAACAGTGGTACTAGGTTGCTATGATGGACTGAGATCAAAAGGCTCAAAAAAATGAGTGTGAAAGAATGGTTCCACTCTGTGTGAATAGAAAACTGACCAGCTGATTGTGTTTCTCCAAGTCTAGAGGATAGTCAGTTTTCCCAGGGTTATTAGGAACGCATTGTCATCTGGAACATTAATATGGCTCAGAATCTCAATGGTGGCTGTCCTTTGAGGTCTAATTACTGACATGAGAAGATGCTGTTACAGAGCTGGGCTCCCTATAGCAATGAGGAAACTAGGATCTCAGAGCAGCAGAGGCCAGGTCTGAGGTTTAACTGTAATACACAGCAAGGTCAGGATGGCAACCACAAAAGCCCCCACAGAGAGCTAACAAACATGGCCAACAGGATATGCTGTTCCTAGGGAGAAGAGATGGTCAGTCAATGAATGTATTTCTTAAAACACAAAATTAAAAATGACAAAGAATGAATGAGCAGATGGCTAAATTCACTGTGTCAAAAGAAAGTCACAAATTCTTGCTTAGTTTCCAAACCTGAGCCAGTTCCCAGACGCAGAACTGAAGGAGAGAGCAGATCATTGTGCGTAAGGACAAGGAGTCAGCAGAGTAAGTGTATAAAATGGTGCAGCACTTCTCAAACTACTGGTTTCAGGACATTCTTTATACTCTTTCACAAAATTATTAAGCACTCCAAGGATCTTTTGTTTATGTGGATTAATTACATCTACTGATTATATTTATCATATTAGAAATTAAAACAGAAATTTTCAAAATATGTATTAATTCATTCATTTAAAATGAACAAAAATAAATCATTATGTGTTAACACAAATAACATATTTTAATGATGAATAACTATTTTTTTAAAAAAATGTAGTCAAATAAATGACTGGTACAAATTTTTACAATTATCTTTACTGTCTGGCTTAATATAAGACAACTGGATTCCCATATCTGTTTCTATATTGAAATTGTTGGAACACGTTGGTTTGGTTGAAGTACGTGAAGAAAAGTCACCTTCGTACAGATATGTAGTTGGAAAGAGGAATATTTAAATGACTTTTTAAGAGAATTGTGGATGTTCTTCTCTGATACTACACCAAAGCTAGACAAATGGTAGTTTCAAAGTGGAATCTGAATCAGAATGTTTCATATTCTTTTAAATTAATATCTTTTGGTTTATTTTGCATTTTGAGAGAATTGTTTATCCAGGGGTAATGAGTGTCATCACTCATTACTCTTTTTGAAAATATTGGATCATTCAGATCTGGAGGCAGGAGTGCATGGGGGGGAAGGACACAGAGAAGAGGTAACTATGGGGAGGAAGTGGGAGGAGACCTGTTGCATTGTGGGAAATTGCAGTCAATGTCATGAGACAAAGTGTATGTGAGCTGCTGTATGGAAAGCGAATTTGCTCTGTAAACTTTCACCCAAATCACAATAAAAATTTTA
This sequence comes from Orycteropus afer afer, assembly GCF_000298275.1. Lineage (NCBI taxonomy): Eukaryota > Metazoa > Chordata > Mammalia > Tubulidentata > Orycteropodidae > Orycteropus > Orycteropus afer. The sequence goes on from NW_006921771.1 coordinate 5,864,103, forward strand.
AAAAGAAAATATTGAATCATTTAATTATCTAAATCTTCTCAATGTTTACACATTTTATTATATACTATAAAAAAAAGATCATATTTATCAACACAATTACCAATATCATTAAAAATAAGTTGAAGGATCTAGGAAGCGTTCAGGCTCATGGTGATGGGTACAAGATTTCCAAAACTCTAATTTTTGACTTGAAAGTTCAAAGTTTATCATTAGCAGTCAATATATAAATTGTTTTTTTGAAAGTACTACATTTATATCATTCACTTTTGAGAAAATGCCTGTCAAATACTTTATTCTAAATAAGCTTAGTTTGAATGTCAAAAATTCTTTCGAGTGAAAATAGTGTTCCATGAAAAAAAAAAAAGCAGCTAGTTCATTCAGCTTACAACTCAATCTGCAATGGCTTTTTCTCAAAATAATCATCATATGTTGGCATCCAGCAGAGTGGCTTTATATGTATTTCTCACTTATTACATAAAATATTTTAAAATATGTATGAGTATTTAATAAAATTGATAATTTTTACTGCTTCATCAGGACATTCTTCCGCCCCCCCTCTGGGTAGCTGGCTGTGGTCAAGAAGTGACTACAACCTTGCTCCTCATCAGCTCTACTTTATACCTGGAAATTCTTACAGAACATACAAATACACTTGTAGAAACATTGTCTGCCAATCCTATACGTGGTTTTGGGCACACTGTCCCTGGATGGACAGACCTAATAGTTCAGCCTGTCCACACATCTATCCACCCGTAGATCAATGTTTGCCCTCACTGACAACGCAGTACTGTATGTGCAAAAGGGTTCATCTTTGCTGTCTGTACCTCCCACACACCGCTCTATGACTTCCTCTTCCTCAATGCCACTGTATTGATTACTTACATTTGGTATATTGCCCTTCTCTTCACCCAAATCAATACTTATCTCTACCTATCTAACAGTGATCCCTCCATCTCCTCCCACCACTCCCCCTTAACCAAAAAAGAAAATTGGATTCCATACATAAACTTTGACTTCTTATAATAACAGACTAATACAATATTTGTCCTTATGTGATTGACTTATTTCAATCAGCATAATGTCCTCTAACTTCATCCACGTAATGCGGTGTTTTGTAGATACTACATTATTCTTTAGAGTTGCATAGTATTCATTGTGTGTATGTACCATAGTTTGTTTATCCATTCTTGTGTTGATAGGCACCTAGCTTGTTTCCATCTTTTGGGTATTGTAAATAATGCTGCAATGAATATGGGTGTGCAGATATCTGTTCTTGTCCTGGCTCTCACTTCTTTAGGATATATACCTAGTAATGGAATGGCTGGGTCAAATGGTATTTCTAATTACAACTTTTTAAGGAATCACCATACTGTTCTCCACAGTGGTTGTGGAATCATTTTACAGTCCCACAAAGTGCCAAACTCCACATTCTCGCCAACATTTGTTATTTTCTGTCTTGTGGAACTTTGCTACTAGTGCTGGGGCAAGATCGTATCTCATTGTGGTTTTGATTTGCATCTCTCTAGTGGCTAATGATTGTGAGCACTTCTTCATATGTTTGTTGGCCACCTGAATATCCTCCTTGATGAAGTGTCTATTCATGTCTTTTCCCCATTTTTTAATGCATTATTTGTCTTTTTGTTGTTGAGGTGCTGGAATTTTCTTTAAGTTCTAGAGATAAGTCCCTTATCAAATATGTCATTGCCAAATATTTTTTCTCAATCTGATGGTTCTCTTTTGACTCTTTTGGAGAAGTCTTTGGAAGAATATAAAAATTTAATTTTTAGAAGGTCTCATTCATCTAGTTTCTCTTCTGCTGTTTGTGCATTTTAGGTTATGCTTGAGAGTCTATTTATGCAATATTTTAGGGCCCCTAAATTTGTCCCTAGATTTTCCTTGAGGAACTTTATAGTTTTAGGCTTCACATTTAAGTCTTCAATCCATCTGGAGTTAGTTTTTGTGTATGGTGTGAGGTACAGATCTTGTTCCATTTTTCTGCAAATGGATATCCAGTTTTGCCAGCACCATTTATTAAACAGACAATCTTTTCCCCCAGCTCTTTGTGAAAGATCAGCTGACCATAGGTCAAGGGATATATTTCTGGGTTCTCAATTCTGTTCCGTAGGTCTGTGTCTGTCATTGTATCAATACCAGGCAGTTTTGACTACTGTAGCTGTATAGTAGGTTTTAAGATCTGGGAGTATGAGGCCTCCTACTTTGTTCTTCTTCAATAGTGCTTTGCTTAGCTGAGGTCTCCTTCCTTTCCATACAGTTAGTGATTGGTTTTTCCATATCCTAAAAGAATGTTGATGGGATATGGATTCAGATTCGATTAAATGTGTACATTGCTTTGGGTAGAATTGATATTTTCACAATGTTCAATCTTCCTATCCACAAGCATGGTATGCTCTTCCATTCATGTAGATCTCTTATGGTTTCTTGAAGTAGTCTTTTATAGTTTTCTTCGTACAGGTCTTGTGTCCCTGGTAAGATTTATTCCCAAGTATTTTATTTATTTATTTTTTTGGGGGGGAGTAGTTATCATAAATGGTATTGATTTCCTTATTTCTTTTTCATCAATTTCTTTGCTGGTGTAGAGGAATCCAACTGATTTTTGTATGTTGATCTTGTATCCTGCTATTATGCTAAATCTGTCAATTAGTTCCAGTAGATTTTT
>NW_006921771.1:5867110-5873227 GCF_000298275.1 Orycteropus afer afer
TGTTTGCTTTCATTGACAACTCAGTATTGTATTTGCAAAGGGGTTCATATTTGTTGTTTGTACTGCCCATGTAACTCTCTCTGTCTTTCTCATCCTCAGTGCTGCCATATTGGTCACTCACATTTGGTACATTGCCCTTCTCTTCATTGGGTTTTCTAGGTATAGGATGATATTATCAGCAAATAAGGATAGTTTGACTTCTTCCTTACCAATGTGGATGCCTTTGATTTCCCTTTCTTGCTTTATGGCCCTGGCTAAGACTTCCAATACCACATTGAATAGAAGTGATGATAGAGGGCATCCTTGTCTGGTTCCTGCTCACAAGCAGAATGCTTTCAGTTTCCATCCATTAAGAATAATGTTGGCTGTTGGTTTTGCATAGATGCCCTTTATTATGTTGAAGAATATCCCTTCTATTCCTATTTTGCTGAGAGTTTTGATCCAGAACGGGTGTTGGATTTTATCAAATGCCTTTTCTGCATTGATTGATGTGATCACATGGTTCTTTTCCTTTTTTATTTATAAGGTGGATGATGTTGATTGTTTTTCTAATGTTGAACAATCCTTTCATATTTAATATGAACCCCACTTGGTCCTAATGCATTATTTTTTGGATATGTTGTTAGAGTCTATTTGCTAGGATTTTGTTGAAGATTTTTGCATCTATATTCATGAGGGATATTGGTGTGTAGTTTTCCTTTTTAGTGATATCTTTGCCTGGTTTTGGTATTAAGATTATCCTTGCTTCATAAAACGAATTTTGGAGAACTCCATCCTTTTCTATGTTTAAGAATAGTTTAAGTAGAATTGGTGTCAGTTCTCTGAAAGTTTGGTAGAATTCTCTGGTGAAACCATAAGGACCAGTACTTTTTGTGTTGGTAATTTTTTCATGGCCTGTTGAATTTGTTCTTTTGTTGTGGTCTGTTCAACTTTTCCACCTTAGTCTGTATTAGTTTAGGTAAGCAATGTGTTTCTAGAAATTTATTCATTTCTTCCAGATTTTCAAATTTGTTGGTGGGTAGTTCTTCATAGTATCCTGATAGTATCCTTTTTATTTCAGTTGGTTCTGTTGGGCTATCGCCCATTTTGTCTTATTCATGTTATTTATATTCTCTCCCTCTTTTCCTTTGTTAAATTTGCCAGTGGTTTGTCAATTTCTTTAATCTTTTCAAAAAAACAAACTTCTAGGTTTTTTTTTTTTTTTTTCTATTGTCTTCTACTAGTTGGAGCTTAGTCCACTCCTATAGCCTTCCCTTCAAAGCTCAGAGGTCCAGGATTATCTTCTGTATCTGTGGTAACTGGTTCCCCTTTTCTGTGTTGAAGATGGTCTGTGCAGTTTTTCTGGCTATTCCACCATCTTACCAGAAACCCTGCTTTTCCACTTTTTAAAGTGTGGCAGCGTAGCTCTTAATTTACACATAAAAAAATCAATGAGAGAGTTCTACCAAACATAAATATGTCCATTACAATTAAACCTTTGACAACTAGGAAAATTACCACTGGTTAAGCCTGTGGACTTAGAAGGCTCACTGCACAATGAAGCAGTCCAGGATTCCTTTAGTTACCAGACTCCCACATGTTGCTACCTAATATGGTGCCAATGATGGTGCTTTGTGTCTTTGGGTATCAGGATCAATTCAGATTGGTACTCAACCAACCCTGAAGAGTTGGTATTCCATTTTCCTCAGTGAAGAAGCTCTGGTGAGGCAGAGGTTGAGGCATTCAGCTGCTAAACAAAAAGTCAGCTGTTTGAATTCATCTGCTGCTCTGCAGGAGAAACATAAGGCAGTTCACTTCTGTAAAGTTTTACAGCCTTGGAAACCCTATGGGGCAGTTCTACTCTGTGCTATAGGGTGACCATGAATGGGAATCAATTCAATGGCAGTTGTTTAATCTTTTGTTTCTTTTCCTCAGTACATGATTACCCAAGTACTTGCCCATAAGTCCTTTGGGAAAGAACCAGAGAATCACTGCTATAGTGGTTCTCAAACTGTGGTCAACGGATGCCAGGGAGTTCCCAAGATTCTTTCACAAGACTCTTTTAAAAAAAATTTCTATAATAATAATACAATAACATCATTTTCTTTTTTCACTCTGCTGTCATTTTCACTCATGCTGCAGTAGTAATGGTGGATAAAATTGCTGGTGCCTCATCATGAATGAGGGCAGAGACACAACACTACAATCATAGCCATTGTGTCCTTCACTGCCACACACACACACATACACACAATGCACAATGCCAGTGTCACGTAAGAATGTCCTGATGACCAGGATACAGACCCAGAACACATCCCTGAAGAAGCAGCAGCATTGGAACTGCCTGATAAGGGATTCAAAAGAATTATATTTAGGTATCTTCAAAGGATTGAGAGACAGATCAAGGAAAACACTGACAAAACCCTAGAACAATTTTGGAATAAAATACAAGAACAAAATGGCAAAATAAATGAAAAATTAGAAATTATATAAAATCTACAGATAAAAATACAGAAAATACTAAATTTTCAGAAATAGATAACACACTGAAAGGGCAAAGGAGTAGAATTGAATCAGTGGAAGACAGAACTAATGAGATTGAAGACAAATATCTGAATACTTCTTTGGAAAGGAATCAATCAGAAAAAAAGATCAGAACAAAATGAAGAAAGCCTAAGGTTCATGTGGGATACCATCAAAAGGAATATCTTATGTGTAATCAGAATTCCAGAACAGGAATAGAAAAACAATACTGAGAAAATTGTCTAAGATTTGTTGGAAGAGAACCTGCTGGACATGATGAAAGATGAGAATATATCCATTCAGGAAGTCCAACAAACCCCAAACAGAATAGATCTCAAAAGAAAATCACCAAGACATATCATCACCAAACTCATCAAAACCAAAGACAAAGAAAGAATCCTGAAAGCATCACAGGAAAAAATGAAAAGTTACTTATAAAGGGCAACCAATAAGAATAAGCTCTGATTTCTCAGCAGACCATGCAAGTGAGAAAGTAATGGGATGGTATATATAAAACCCTGAAAGAGAATAATTTCCAACCAAGAATTATGTTGTTGTTGTTGTTGTTGTCATGTGCCCTAGAGTCAGACCAAACTCCCCATCCTTGGGTTTCCAAGGCAGTATCACTATGGAAGTAGATTGCCCAAACTTCACTCTGAGGAGTGGTTGGTGAGTTTGAACCACCAGCTTTCTGGTTAGTAGTCAAGTGCCTTAGGCAACATGCTACCAGAGGTCCTACCAAGAATTAAATATCCAGCAAAATTGTCCCTCAAATATGATGGTGAAATTAGGACCTTCCCAGATAAGCAGAAATGAAGGAAATTTGTTAATACCAGACCAACCTTACAAGGGATACTAAAGGGAGTCCATTGAACAGAGAACCAATAATAGCAAACAACAACCTACCAATGATACACAAGATGACATAACCCAGAAACCAATGCAGCTATGGACATGTCCAAAGTAAAATAAGCTTACAAGATTGTAAACAGGGAACCAGAGACATCAATTGGCAAATGAGGACAACTACAACCAAAAAGATAGAAAAAATAGTGTAGTTACAGAACTTCTAAAAATGAGGAAGTGAAGAGAGTTGCAAGATAGAATAGACTGTGCTAAACTTGGGGAGAAAATTATAAATCACAGAATAACTTCAAAGAAAAATGATAAAGCTTCACAACACAATAAAGAAGAGGACAAGCACAAATGGTAAACACCAAAACAATAGCACCAAAGGAAATGATAACACGATTCATAAACAAAATGAACTCAACACAGAAAATTACACAGAACAAACAAACAAACAAACAAAAAACATGATCATGATGAAAAAAAACATATAACAAAATGACAGCAGCCAACTGATACTTGTGGATAATTACACTGAATGTCAATGGATTAATTGCACCACTCATGAGATGGAGAGTTGAAGATTGGATAAGAAAACAAAACCCACCAATATGCTGTCTACAAGAGACACACCTTACAGACAAAAACAAAAATAGACTAAAAATCAAAGGATAGAAAAAGATTTACCAAGCAAATGGCAACTAAGAAAGAGCAGGAGTGGAAATATCAATTTCTGATCAAATTGACTTTAAGACAAAAGCCACCATATGAGACAAGGAAGGACATTACATAATGAATAAAGGATCAATTGAACAAGAACATATAACCCTAACAAATATCTACGGACTCAATGTAAGAGCCCCAAAATACATAAATCAGATTTTAAAAGAGTTGAAAAGGCAAATAGATGACTCCATAGCCATAGTGGGAGACTTTGATACACCACTTTCAATGAAAGAACTGGAAAGAAACTCAACAAAGATTCAGAAGAGCTCAACAATACAATCCACGAATTTGACCTTATAGACATCCACAGAGCACTTCACCCAACAACAGCACAATATACATTCTTTTCTAGTGCACATGGAACATTCTCCATGATAGACCATATGTTAGGCCATAAAGCAAGCTTTAGTAAATTTTAAAACAATGAAATGCTGAAAAGCATCTTCTCAGATCACAATGCTATCAAATTAGAAATCAACAATAGGAAAAATCAATGGAAAAAGAGCAAACACATGGAAACTGAACAACACCCTCCTTAAGAAAGACCAGGTAAGAGGAGAAAAAAAAAAAATGAGCTTTAAAGATTCCTAGACTCAAACAAGAATAAAAACACACCATACCAAAATATTTGGGACACAGCAAAAGCAGTGATCAGAGGCCAATTTATAGCAGTAAATGAACATATCAAAAAAGAAGAAAGAGCCAAAATCAACACTTCAAAACAACATCTCCAACAATTAGGAAAAGAACAGCAAGAAAAGCCTACAGTCACCAGAAGAAAGAAAATAATAAAGATTCAAGCAGAAATCAATGAAACAGAAAATAGAAAGACAATAGGAAAAACCAACAAGACTAGAAGTTGGTTTTTTGAAAAGATTAATGAAACTGACAAACCACTGAGAAATCTAACAAAGGAAAAGAAGGAGGGAATACAAATAACATGATTAAGAAATGAAATGGGTGACATCACAGCAGAACCTGTTGAAATAAAAAGGATAATATCAGGATACTATAAAGAACTGTACTCCAAAAAATTTCAAAATCTGGAAGAAATGGACAAATTTCTAGAAACACTGTACTTACCTAAACTAGCACAGACTGATGTGGAAAAGTTGAACAGATCCATAGCAAAAAAGAATTTAAACAGGTCACTAAAAAAATTACCAAAAAAAAGTCCTGGCCCAGATGGTTTCACCAGATAATTCTATCAAACATTCAGAGAAGAACTGACACCAATTCTACTCAAACTATTCCAAAACATAGAAAAGGATGGAATCCTCCCTAACTCATTTAATGAAGCAAGCATAACCTTGATACCAAAACCAGGCAAAGATAGCACTAAAAAGGAAAACTACACACTAATATCCCTCATGAATACAGAAGCAAAATTCTTCAACAAAATCCTAGCCAATAGACCCCAACAAAATATCAAGAAAATAATTCATCATGACCAAGTAGGTTCATAACAGGTATGCAAGGATGGTTCAGAATCATCCACCACATAAATAATACAAAGGAAAAGAACTGCATGATCATATCAATCAATGCAGAAAAGACATTTAATAAAATCGAACACCCATTCTTGATCAAAACTCTCAGCAAAGAAGGAATAGAAGGGATATTATTCAACATAATAAAGGGCATCTATGCAAAACCAACAGCCAACATTATTCTCCATGGAGAGAGACTGAGACCATTCCCCTTGTAAACAGGAACCAAACAAAGATGCTGTCTATCATCACTTCTATTCAACATTGTATTGCAAGTTCTAGCCAGGGCCATAAGACAAGAAAGGAAAATCAAAGGCATCCAAATTGGTAAGGAAGAAGTCAAACTATCCCTATTTGCTGATAATATCATCCTATACCTAGAAAACCCAAGAGACTCAGTCAAAAATCTACTGAGAGATTTAGCATCCTGGCAGGTTACAAGATCAGCATCCAAAAATCAGTTGGATTCCTCTACACCAACAAAGAGATTGCTGAAAAAGAAATAAAGAAATCAATACCATTTATGATTGTTGTTGTTGTTAACAGCCCA
>NW_006921771.1:5874037-5875051 GCF_000298275.1 Orycteropus afer afer
AAAGAATAACATAGAATCTGCAAAACGCTGCATAATGTAGATGAAGTTGGAGGACATTATGCTGAGTGAAATAAGTCAATCACAGAAGGACAAATATTGTATTAGTTCGTTATTTAAAAAGTTAAGGAAAGGTTTATATATGGAAAGAAATTCTCTTTGTTGGTCACTAGGAGTGGGAGGGGAGGGGAGGGGAGGGAACATTGTTAGATAGGTAGAGATAAGTATTGATTTGAGTGAAGAGAAGGGCAGTGTACCAAATGTGAGTGATCAACATGGTGCCATTGTAGAAGAGGAAGTCATAGAGGGGTACATGGGATATATAGACAACAAAAGTGAACCCTTTTGCACAAACAGTACTGCATTGCCAGTGAAGGCAAACATGGATATATGGGTGGCTAGATGAGTGGACTGGCTGAACTATTAGGTATGTCTATGCAGGGGAGAGTGTGTCTAAGGCCATGAATAGGGTTGGCAACAATGTTTCTACAAGTGTATTGCTATGCTCTATAAGAATTCCCAGGTATATAGTAGAGCTAACAAGGGACAAAGTTGTAGTCACTTCTTGAGCACAGCCAGCTACCCACAGGGAGCGGGTAGTTGGACCTGTGGGCTCAGGAACATAGTCGCAGGGGACATCAAGCTCAATTGGCATAACATACTACACAAAACATTGTTCCACATTCTACTTTGGTGAGTAGTGATTGGGATCTTAAAAGCTTGCAAGCAACCATCTAGATGCAACGATGAGTCTCTCCTCATCCAGAGCAAAGAAGAATGAAGAAAAGTAAAGATTCACGGAAACAATTAGTCCAAGGAACTGGTACACCATGCAATCCTCTGCTTATATAACTATGAGACCAGAACTAGATGGTGCCTGCCTACCACTATCAACCACTCAGAGGAGTGGCATAGCAAAAAAATATGCTATGTCCTTCTGTGTAGAAGAACCTGGATAGAGTATGAGAACAATGTGGAATAAAACTCAAAATCATTAAAAAAAAAAAAAAAAAAAAA
>NW_006921771.1:5876751-5883671 GCF_000298275.1 Orycteropus afer afer
AATTTGAATAACAGTCATATTAACGGGTCTTCCTTGTAGGTGTATGGATATTATCCTATCACTGATAGCATTGTATTTCAGGACAGATCTTGAAACATCCTTTGTGATGATGAATGCCACGCCATCCTTTGTGATGATGAATGCCACGCCATCTCATAGTTAAATGGAGATATGAGGGAACCACAAATGGCATGGTTCCCTCATATCTCCATTTAACTCGCAAGTTTGAGGCTTGCAAAACCCTAGGTCATGAATAGTAGTAGATTAATGTAAATGCTTCAACCTGCAAGTGACTCTGCACTAGGGTACATTGACACAACTTTTGACTGTGGTATGCAGCTATTGATCTGGTGAATGCATTATTTTCTATACCAATCAGTAAGAAATATTAAAAGTTGTTGGCATTTAAATGGTACACAAACAGTATATAAATATAGTCTTAAAACTGGACTACTTAAATTTCTGCTGTCACTTAAAATATCTAAAAAGAGTTGGACTCTCTGGATATTAGGAGCTCTGGGAGCATAGTTCCTAAGGCATTTGACTGCTAACCAGAAGGTTGACAGTTCAAACTCCTCAGAAGGAAGGTTGGGCAATCTACTTCCATAGTGATACTGGCTCAGAAACCCAAAGAGGGGTCACCATGAGTCAGATCCAACTTGACTACAGTGAGTTTGGTATGGTTTTTGGCTCTGCAATTCTGCAGAGTATAACGTTGTACTACTATATTGATGACATCATATTAATCAGATCTTATGAGCAAGAAGTGGAAGGTATTCCAGATACTTTGATATATCATATGCATCCAAAGGTTAGAAATAAACTCTACAAATATTCAGAGGCTAACCACATGGGTGAAATTTTAGCAGCCTGTGTTAGACTGAGTTCCCTTGAGAAACAAAACCAGCAAAGCTTATATACATAAAGAGAGAGAGAAATTTATCTTAGGAAAATGGCTCACAAATGTATAGAAGCCAGCAAGTCCAAAGTCCCTGGAGCAAATGTCAGGCTGGAGGCTTTTCCTAGCTCATGCAATCACAGGGGCCGAGAAGCTCAAGGCTGGCAGGCAGTACACCAGTTGTTGACTCCAACGAATGATGAATCCAAGATTTCCAGGCTGAACAGTTGGACTGCTCATTAATGGACAGTTGTAGGCAGCACAACAGACTCCCCATCCACAGAAGAATGACTGTCTTCCCAAGATGTCCCAGGATATCCTGGAAGCAGGCCACATCTCTAGGAAAACTCACCTTGAACAGATCGGCCACTCAGAACACAGTCATCTGATCCCATAATGGAAACAACCACACAAAACTGGGGTCCAGCCACAATTATCACAATCCACCCCTTGTCAACTTGGCAGTTGTACACATCTTCTTAACCATATATAATCTCTAAATAAGGACAATTATAGAGTCATATTTGTGCCTAACTTGATATGCTAACACACATACAACCAAAATGCATTAACCATATTTATATTTCACAGTTCATAACAGAAGGAAACAAAACTATTTGATGCACATATACAATGAAGAAACATAACAATCACACTGCTCGTTTCTGCAGCTTTTCATGTGGTCGTAGCTGATATTCAGAACTACCTTCTTCCACCACCTATTCTGTATTTCCCTTGTCCTCAGCAAGCACCTCAGCTGGTCATGGTTCTTTGCCTGGTGGGGTGAACCAAACCTTCATTCCTGAAGGGTCTGGGCCATTAGCAGTCATATCAGAATTGGGTTCCTGTAATTTTCCATTGACATTAATCATAGGGGATGGTAGTACTAAGAGACATCCTAAAGAATCTCCTGTATTCCAGACATATTCTTCTTTACCTTCATTATGTAAAGCTGACCCAATTTCCCCTTGGTAATCAGGATCTATCACACTAGACAACACAGTAATGCCCTTCTTTGTCTGTTGATCCAGAGTCATGAGGAAGCCAAAATGGCCGGGTGGCATTCTTAATTTGCAGTTCAATGAAATCAGTATTGTGTCTCCAGGTGAGAGTGTTCCTCCCTTTGAGACTAAGATCTCCAGACCCACAAAGCATAGGGTAGTAGGGACAGGAAGCAAAATTTTTTGAGTGGGTCACTAGGGATAATAGTGAGTGGTAGCACTCCCCTTACCACCCCTTGGTTCCTGGACCCATGAATCCTGGATATTGGAGAAATAGAACCATATATTGGATGCTGGTTTAGAGCATATACAGCCTCCTGGAGAACACTGCCCAAATCCTTCAGGGTACTGGCACCTAGATGGAACTGTATTTGTGTTTTTAAGAGGTCATTCCATCTTTCTATCAAGGCAGCTGCTTCAGGATGATGGGTAACATGGTAAGACCAGTGAATTCCATGAGCATAAGCCCATTGCCACACTTCATGTGCTGTTATATGAGTCCCTTGATCTGAAGCAATGCTGTGTGGGATACTGTGACGGTGGATAACACATTCTGTAAGTCCATGGATGGTAGTTTTAGCAGAAGCATTGCATGCAGGGAAGGCGAATCCATATCCAGAATAAGTATCTATTCCAGTAAGAACAAAATGCTGTCCTTTCCATGATGGAAGTGGTCCAATGTAATCAACCAGCCACCAGGTTGCTGGCTGATCACACCGAGGAATGGTTCCATATCATGGACTCAGTGTTGGTCTCTGCTGTTGGCAGATTGGGCACTCAACAGTGGCGGTAGCCAAATCAGCCTTGATAAGCAGGAATCCATGTTGCTGAGCCCATGCATAACCTCCATTCCTGCCACCATGGCCACTTTGTTCATGAGCCCATTGAGCAATGACAGGAGTAGCTGGGGGAAAAGGACGGCTGGTTTCCACTGAACATGTCATCCTATACATCTGATTGTTAAAGTCCTCCTCTGCCGAGGTCACTTTTTGGTGGGCATTCACAGGAGACACAAATACCTTTAACTCCTTTGGCCCATGCAGAGAGATCTATCCACATACCTCTTCCCCATACATCATTATCACCAATCTTCCAATCATGCTCCTTCTAAGTCCCAGACCATCCAGCTAAGCCATTAGCCACAGCCCATGAATCCATATATAATTACACATCTGGACATTTCTTGTTCCATGTAAAGTGAACAGCTATATGCATGGCTTGAAGTTCTACACATTTGGAGGATTTCTCTTCACCACTATCCTTTAAGGAAGTCCCAGAAAGGGGCTGCAGTGCCACTGCTGTCCACTTTCAAGTGGTGCCTGTATATCATGCAGAACCATCTGTAAACCAGGCACGAGTTTTCTCTTCCTCCTGATCATAAGGAACTCCCCATGAGGCCATAGGTGCAGAGTGGGACAGGGAAGGTAATGTCACTGGAGTGGAGACCATAGGCATTTGGGCCACTTCCTCATGCAACTTACTTGTGCCTTCAGGTCCTGCTCAAGCCCGATCGCTGATATACCACTACCATTTATTGATGGAGTGATGCTGTGCATGCCCAACTTTATGACTCTGTGGGTCAGAAAACATCCAGTTCATAATGGGTAGCTCAGGCCTTATGGTGACTTGGTGGCCCATGGTTAGGCATTCAGTCTCTACTAAAGCCCAGTAACAAGCCAAAAGCTGTTTCTCAAAAGGAGAGTAGTTATCTGCAGAGAATGGCAGGGCTTTGCTCCAAAACCCCAAGGGTCTGTGTTAAGATTCACCAATAGGGACCCACCAAAGGCTCCAAACAGCATCTCTATCTACTACAGACACTTCAAGCACCATTGGATCAGCCGGATCATATGGCCCAAGTGGCAGAGCAGCCTGTACAGCAGCCTGAACCTGTTGCAGAGCCTTCTGTTGTTCTGGGCCCCACTCAAAACTAGCAGCTTTCCAAATCACTTGATAGATAGGCCACAGCAACACATCCAAACGAGGGATATGTTGCCTCCAAAATACAAAGAGACCCACCAGACATCGTGCCTCTTTTTCAGTTGTAGGGGAAGCCAGATACAATAACTTATCCTTCACTTTAGTAGGAATATATCGACATGCCCCACACCATTGGACAACTAGAAATTTCACTGAGGTAGAAGGTGCCTGAACTTTCGTTGGGTTAATTTCCCAACCTCTAGCATGCATATGTCTCACCAATAAGTCTAGAGTCATCAATACTTCTTCCTTACTAGGTCCAATCAGCATAATCTCATCAATATAGTGGACCAGTGTGATGTCTTCTAGAAGGGAAAGGCAATCAAGATCCCTACAGACTAAATTATGACATAGTGTCGGGGAGTTGATATATCTCTGAGGAAGGACTGTGAAAGTATACTGTTGGCCTTGCTAGCTGAAGGCAAACTGCTTCTGATGGTCTTTTGAAATTGGTATGGAGAAAAAGGCATTGGCCAGATCAATAGCTGCATACCAAGGACTAGGAGATGTACTAATTTGCTCAAGCAATGAAACCACATCAGGAACAGCAGCTCCAATAGGTGTCACCACCTGATTAAGTTTATGATAATCTACTCTCACTCTCCAAGATCCATCTGTTTTTAGCACAGGCCAAAAAGGTGAATTAAATGGGGATGTGGTGGGAATCACCACCCACCCCTGCATCCTTCAAGTCCTTGATGGTGGCAGCAAACTCTGCAACCTCTCCAGGGATGTGGTATTGCTTTTGGTTTACTATTTTTTTAGGTAGGGGCAGTTCTAATGACTTCCATTTGGTTTTTCCTACCATAATAGCCCTTACTCCACACATCAGGGACCCAATGTGGGAATTCTGCCAATTGCTCAGTATATCTAATCCAATTATGCATTCTGGCACTGGGGAAATCACTACAGGATGGGTTTGAGGACCCACTGGACCCACTGTGAGACACACCTTAGCTAAGACTCCATCAATAACTTGACTTTCATATGCCCCCACTCTGACTGGTGGGCCACAATGATGCTTTGGGTCTCCTGGAATTAGTGTCAATTCAGAGTCAGTGTCCAGTAATCCCTGAAAAGTCTGATTATTTCCTTTTCCCCAATGAACAGTCACTCTTGTAAAAGGCCTGAGATCTCTTTGGGGAAGGCTGGGAGAAAGACTGACATTATACATTTTTGGCAATGTAGTGGGGTCCTCCCTCAAAGGGACCCAGCCTCCCCTTCATTCAAGGGGTTGTGGGTCTGTAAACTGACTTAAGTCTGGGAATTGATTGAGAGGCTGTAACTCTGTATTCTGGTTGTTGTTCAACCAAATTCAATCTAGGTTGCTGTTCACGTGACCTAGAATTCTTCTGTCTATACAGATCAAGTAAATATTTAGTAGGCTTGCCATGTATTTCACTACTGGAACACCATGAATAAGTAGCCAATGCCATAATTCCACACAAGTCACAATATTTTGATTAGTGTTCCGACTCTACTGTCCATTATGGTAACCATGTCCACCTTGCCTTTGTCGATTAACTGCTGCCACTTGGCCCCTACTACCATGGGGTCCAATCAGCCCCATCATAGCTAAGTATCTTAGTTCAATTAGGGCAGTTCCCACTGTCAAATCAGGTTTACATAAAATAGCAATCCCAGCAGTCTTCAACAATGCTGGCATTCCCTTCACAAATTTATTCCTCACTATACTGGTGAAAGGCATGTCTTCTGGACTCTCCATTTCTGGCTCTAGGGGTCTAACCTGATAAATCCATTCTAACATGCCAGTTTCCCTAAGCCTCTGGATACCTTCTTCTACATTATACCAAGGCAGGTCTGGTACTTCAACTTGACCTAATGTAGGCCACCGCATAATTCATGCCTCGGTAAGCCAACCAAATAAACTATTAGATTATTTCCTAACCTCTCAAGCTGAAACACTAAATGATGAATCCTACTTAACGGGCCTAAATCAATAAACTCAGACTGATCCAATCTTACATTCCTTGCACCATTATCCCACACCCTCAGTAACATTCCCATACATATTCTCCAGGTTTATGTCTGTACATGTTAGCAAAATCAAGTAGGTCTTTTCGGGTATAGCATATCACCTCCTCCGTCACACTTTCTATTTCACCTCTTGGGGCTCACTTGGACTTGACTTTAGTTATGGGTCTCCTAGCAACAACAATGGGTGCTTGAGGCAGTTCCTGAGAGCATTCAGGAATGTCTTCCATGGCCTCTGCCTCAAACAATGACCCAGCAGGAACAGTTGAGTTAATCCCATCACACTGAGGGGGAGGGGATAATGGTTTTAGAGTAATCCGTTCAGATGAGAGGGATTCAACAGAATTTACAGGCTCCATATCCTGATCTTCCTTATTATCTGTCCATGTGTCCCCATTCCAGGTTTCAGGATCCCATTTTTTTTTTCCAATAAATGCCCTCACTTTAATGCCAGACACCATTCTGGATTGGCAATTTAGCTGGCAATGTAATTCAGCCACCCTTACAATAAGACTCTGGGGTTGGTTTTCAGCAATATCAGCTGTTACTAGAAGAAATAAGACTTTCTTTCAGAGCACAACTGAAAACATTGAGGTCTTTTGTGCAATGCTTAAGCTGTGACTCAACAGTCCTGAGCTCATCTCACTCTTTCACCACTTTGTCTAGTGTAAGTAGGACCAACAAACCAGCTTCCTTATACTCCTCATGCTGACAAAATTGCAGAAAAGTATCAAATATGCGATCACCCAAAGCCTCACTTCTCACTAGTAGTTGATCTATTGGTGGTGCTCTTTTGCATATTAATGTTGCCACCTCATGCCACGGATTAGCAGGGCTCTCTTTACTAATGGAGGCAGTGTCACCAGTGCCTTTGTTGTTGCTGTTTTCGTTAAGTGCCGTCGAGTCGTTTCTGACTCATAGTGACCCCATGCACAGCAGAATGAAACACTGCCCTATCCCGCGCCAGCCCCACAATCCCTGCTATACTTGAGCTCATCATTGCAGCCACCGTATCAATCCATCTCCTTGAAGGCCTCCCCCTCTTTCAT
>NW_006921771.1:5886591-5894154 GCF_000298275.1 Orycteropus afer afer
AGGCTCAGCCTCAAAACTCACGTCTATATGTCACCACAGTAGAACAAACCGACAGACAAGTTTGCCCTGCTGCTGGAGACCTCTCATGTCACCCCCACCTGGCTGACTGTTCCTCTGTCTGGCTTCCTGGCTTTTAATCCCCTTTCTCCTGCTCTTCTGGCCTGCTACTCTGGGTGTCCCTGCATTGTCTCTCCTCACCTGTAAGCCTGGGGATCAAGGCTTTTATCCCCTTCCCTGCTCTTCCGGCCTGCTACTCTGGCGTCCCTGCGTTGTCTCTCCTCACCTGTAAGCCTGGGGCTTTATGATTAATTAAATTGGAGAAACAGTTTAGGAAGCCCATCCTTATGATTTTGTCTCTCTAGAACCACCCCATTCTCAGTACCAAACGTGTTAGATTGGGTTCTTTAGAAAAGCAAAGCCAGTAAAGCTTATAGAGAGAGAGAGAGAAAGAGAAATTTATCTTAGGAAAATGGCTCACACACTTACAGAAGCTGGCAAGTCCCAAGTTCTTGGATCAAATGTCAAGCTAGAGGCTTTTTCTAACTCATGCTCCTGCAGGGGCTGACGAGCTCAAGGTTGTTAGGCAGTATACTGTCTGTTGACTCCAATGAATGATGAATCCAAGATTTCCAGGCCGAATGGTGGATTGTTCGCTCACAGACAGTTGTAGGCAGCACAATAGGATCCCGATCCAAGAAAAGTGTCTCTTTACCCAGGATGTCCATAAATATAGAGGAAGAAGGCCACGCCCCTAGGGAAACTCCCTTTCAATGGATTGGCTGCTCAAAACATATACATCTGATCCCATCATTGGAACAACCCACATCACAATTGCTTAAACCACACATAATTGTGGTCCAGCCAAGTTGACACACAACTCCAACTATCACATATACATATTGAATATGCAAAGATAGATAGATATATATAATTAGAATAGTAATTAATTTTAGCATTATTTTTCATTCCAAAATAACTGAAAACAACCAAAAACTATCTAGAAGTGGCTAGTTAAGTAAATTTTTAAATAATATATGTAAATGAGTTATGAAAACCACAAGTGCTTTATATACATCATTTAACTTAACCCTCAGAGCAAGCCTAGACTTTAGGTCTGGACTTTTAGGTGGTATCACCTAATTTTAAAATATTGGCAACTAATAAGTTTCTCTTTTTTAATTACATGAGCCGACTAAAAGTGTCTTCAAGCCAGATCTAGCTTATGGGCCACCAAATTGCAATTGCTGATGTGAAACCCAGAGTCTTTTAACCATTTACAACTGGGAATCTTTTGGAGAAAGTGGAGTTAGCAAAAACAATGAAGAAAGAGCAGAAAAGCTGAAGGTACCTATAGCTCCATAACCCAAGGGAAGAATAAGTTTCAAGAAGGGAATAATCAAGGTCAAATTAAATGAAAAAGAATTCTAAGTAAGGCTGAATAGGCTTTGTGGTTTAGACACAAAGTCACTAGTGATCTTTAAGATGTATGAGAGAATATTTTTAGTACAGAGGTAGCTGCAGAGAACAGACTGAAAAGGGTCAAGCACAAGTGACTGAATTACCAAATGTAGACTACTATTTCAGGAATTTTGACCTTGAAAAGATGGGAGGAATGACACATGTTACACTTGAAAGACAGAGAGAGGACAGTGTCGGGAGCTCTGTGGACAGAGAGGGAATTGAGGAATAGGGAGATCATGCATGTTTGTAGATAGAAAGAGGGAGAGCTAGAAGTTATAAGAATGAAGGAGACTGACCAGTAAAGCAGGATCACAGAGGGACTGGGAGGAGATGAAGCAAAAAGCAAAGAGGAGATTTAAAAAAAAAAGTGAGACTTTGTCTGAGAGAAAAGCAAAAACAGCAAGAGTAGTTACAAACACAGTAGACATTTAGAGTAAGTTCAGGTTAACAAAAACATTCTGAGCTATCTTCTCAGCATCAGGTAGATGTGCAGACATGGAGATGCATGATGAATGGATGAATGAGACAAAGTCCCTGATCTTGGGGAAAGTATAATGGTAGTTTAAAAAAACAAAAAAAATTTTGCTATCCAAATCAATGCTGACTCATAATGACCTTATACAACAGAGCAGAGCTGCCCTATAGAGTTTCCAAGGTTATAATCTTTTACGGAAGCAGACTGTCACATATTTGTCCCATTGACTGGCTGGTGAGTTTGAATCTCTGTCTTCCAGTTAGCAGCCAACCATTTAACCATTGTGCCACCAGGACTCTTTATATTGAAGGTTAAATTTTTAAAAATATAATTTGTATCATGACTCTCACTATGGAGTTGGTTCTGACTCTTAGAGAGCCTATATACAATAGAACACAACACTGACTTGTCCTATTCCTTCTGCAAAATTGTTGCCATGCATGAGCGCATCATCACAACCACTGTGTCAATCCATCTTGTTAAGGGTCTCCCCTTTCTCATTTATGCTCTACTTTACCAAGTGTGATATCTTCCTCCAGGGGCTAGTTCTTTCTGACAACATAAACAACTATGAGGGCAAAAGTGTGGCTATCCTGGCCTCTAACAGGCATTCTGGCTGTACTTCCTCCAAGACAGATATGTTCATTCTTCTGGTAGTCCATAATATATTCAATATTCTTGGCCAACACCACATTTCAAATGTATCAATTCTTCTGCAGTCTTCCTTATTTATTGTCCAACTTTCACATGCATATGAGGTGACATGTCACTCAGGTTGTCAGAAGCGACTATTCCCTGGAGAAAGGTATCATGCTCGGTAAGGTGGAGCTCAGCAAAAAAGGGGAAGATCCTCAACAAGATGGATTGACACAGTGGCTACAACAATGGGCTCAAGGATCGTAAAGATTGTGAGGATGGTGCGTGACTGGGCCGTGTTTTGTTCTGTTATACATAGGGTTGCTAGGAGTTGGAGCTGACTCAACGGCAGCTAACAACAACATAGGAACTTTCCTCCTACATGTCCACCCTTCTTCACCACGATTTATTTCTCAGTGACATTGAGGGGCTTCCTAACATGAGAACACAGGGTTAGAAACCCTTGACTTATGCTTCAAAATAAATCTTTTACCAAGTGCCACTTCACTCAGTAGGAGACTGCTGCCAAGTTATTCTCCTAAACCATTCTTTTATTATATTATTTTTCCTGTTTTTAAAACATAGATGGCTCCTAATTGCCTACTGCACTATGTCCAGGTTCCTCTGTTTAACTATCAAGGACCCCTGGAATCCAGCCTTACTTCCAACTATCACACAACATGCAATCTCTGTTCCATTAAGCTAAAGTTCATTCTCTCCCAGAGTCACCTTCCCTTTCTTCCTATTACATAACCCTCCTCCCCATTTATCTAAGATGTCTCTCCCTGTCTCTCCAAATGTATCATTCAAGGCCCACTTCAAGACCATCCTTTCCATAAGAAAGGTAAAGAAAGCTCAAGAATAGCTAAGGCCAGGTTTCTCACCAGTCATGTGCCACACTTCCAACAAGAAGTCAAACTTACCAGCCTCTGAGAGGACAGTCAAAATCTGTAGGAGCTCCAGGTCAGAAGTTATATGAGTGCAAAGCATTTCTGTTTTCTCTCTTCTTGCCCTTCACTCAGCACTTTCCCTCCAAACATGTGGAGAAAGACCTATGGGCAAGGCGAGGATGTCCCTGGTGACTCCCTCTTCTCTGTGCTGGGTCTTCCTAGCCTGTTAGTAGTGGGTTACCCATTCCACCTCTCCTCTTCCTTCCACTCTATGTGTTGTAGCCTGATTAGTAAGGTGGCACAAAAGAAACTCTTTTCTGGGTCCTAACACAAACCAAAGATACCAAACCAAACTCACTGCCATTGAGTCGTTTCCTACTCATAGTGACCCTCCCCCCTTGGTTTCCAAGAGGTATCTCTATGGAAATAGATTGCCCAACCTTCCTTCCAAGGAGTAGCTGATGGGTTTGAATTGCCAGACTTCTGGTTAGCAGTCAAATGCCTTAGGCACTACACCACCAGAACTCCTAACACAGCAACAGATTTCTTACACAAAGTACTTTACACTGAAGCAAAAACGGAGAAGAACATTGGCTGATTTATCTTTCAGCTCATTTTCCCCTCTTACTTGTGCCTTGTATGGATAAACTTTGGAATAAGGCATTGAACATGACCAAGATAAACATAATCGTCTAAACTAGAATTAAAAGGTTCAGCAGAATATTTATCTAATACTGGTTTATGCCTTTAAATTTCCCAATCATAACTTTTAGATGCTTTCTTCACATTGAAAAGCTTGTATAGAGGGAAAATTGCTAGATGGGTAAGAAAAAAAAAAAGAAAGAAAGAAAGAAAGAAAAGAAGGCTTATATAGCCATAGGAATAAAATTTATTTTAAAAAAGTTTTTTTCATATCCTATGTGAAATTACTTTCTAAGTGGGAGTCAGTGCAAACTTGTGCTCAGTTGTTACACCATTAATGATTGAGAGCCCCCCTTTCAAGAGGAAAGAAAATAAGTAAACAAAAAAAAAAAAATTGCAATCTAGTGAATTCTGACTAGTGTCAGAGTAGAACTTTACTCCGCAGGTTTTTCAATGGTCATGACCTTTAAGTAGATCACCAAGCTTTCTTCCAAGGTAACTCAAGTGGATTTGAACCATAAGGGAAAGGGTCACAGTTGAGCACTTAACCAATTTCATCACCCATAGATTCTGACCTTCCTATTTTCATCTTCTAAGGACTTTTGTAAGGAGCTCTGGTGGTGCAGTGTCTAAGGCATTTGACTGTTAACCAGAAGGTTGGCAGTTCAAACCCACTAGCCACACTATGGAAAGAAGATGAGGCAATCTACTTCTGTAAAGAGTTACTTCCTCAGTGTATAGGGTTGGCAGACAATGTGTCTACATGTGCATTGCTATGTTCTGTAAGAATTCCCAGGTGTATAGTAGAGCTGACAAGGAACAAGGTTGTGGTCACTTCTTGGCCACAGCCAGCTACCCAGAGGGAGCGAGTAGCTGGACCTGTGGGCTCAGAATCATAGTCACAGGGGACATCAAGCTCAGTTGGCATAACATACTACACAAAACATTGTTCCACCTCCTCAGAAGGAAGGTTGTGCAATCTACTTCTGTAGTGATACTGCCTCAGAAACCCAATGAGGGGTCTCTATGAGTTGGTCCAACTCGATGGTACATAACAAGAACAACAACTATGGTGAGTAGTGACTGGGATCTTAAAAGCTGACAAGTAGCCATCTAGATGCAACAATGGGTCTTTCCTCATCCAGAGCAAAGAAGAAAAAAGAAAAGCAAAGATTGATGGAAACAATTAGTACAAGTGACTGGTACAGCATGCGATCCTCAGCTTATACGGCCATGAGACCAGAAGAACTAGATGGTGCCC
Organism: Orycteropus afer afer; assembly: GCF_000298275.1. NCBI lineage: Eukaryota > Metazoa > Chordata > Mammalia > Tubulidentata > Orycteropodidae > Orycteropus > Orycteropus afer. The sequence continues at coordinate 5,891,957 of NW_006921771.1, forward strand.
AACTACCAGTCAACAACTTGGAGGGGAATCTATGCAGGAGATCCTGGACAGAGTGGGAGAAAACTGTGGAACAAAACTCAAAATCATTTGAAAAAAAAAGGAGAGAGGACCAGATTTGCTGCTCTGATAGAGTCTGATGGAACCACTGAGACTATGGCCCCTAGCTGCCCTTCAGATCTGGAATTGAAGCCACAACTGTGGCTTCCAGCCAAACAAAAGACGGGCATATGAGCGGAACATTTACACTGGGTAGATACACTCCTTGGAGTGATCAATCATGGGAGAATAGAAGGGCTGTGTATACACAGGGACATAGCTCAGGGGGCAGGAGTACATGGAGGGAAGGACACAAGGAAGAGGTAACTATAGGGAGAAAGTAGGAGGGGAGCTGTTGCATTGTGGTAAATTGTAGTCAATGTCATGAGACAAAGTGTATGTGAACTGCCGTATGGAAAGTGAATTTGCTGTGTAAACTTTCACCCAAATCACAATTTAAAAATTTAAAAAAAAAAAAAGAAAAAGAGTTACTGCCTCGAAAACCCAATGAGGTCTCTGTGAGTTGGAATAATTACATTGTGCCCACACAAACAGATCCTTAACTTAAACACCATGGCAAGTCAATTATGCCACAGAAAGTCTCTTATTCACAAGTTTCAGGGCTTAGGTGGTAGGTATCTTGGGGAGTATTATTCTATCTACTACAGTAAGTACTCAGTAGTTATTGCCATTCACCTTCACCTCTGAAGCGCTAGGCTGGTCATTTTAACCAAATTACAAATACGCACTCTCTTTTTAATTTTCATACATTTGGAATCCCGGCTTACAAGAAAAAGTTGTCCTTTAGTGTTGGTAGCTCATATGCATTCAGCTTATGTTCAGGAGAAAAAAATCCCCAGTATTATAAGAATTTCCTCCTCAAAGGCAAATCTCTTCAGAAAGTAGAAGAAAACATTGCAGACAGGAGAAAGATCAAAAAGCATGCATTTTTATTCTTCTAAATTAGTAGTAGTAACTTTCCTGTTGCCATTTTTTAAAAAAATGGTTTCCATTTGCCTTCCTACGCTTTCGCACCAGTAAATCTATTTGTTTAAGACAGTGATACCTCTGAGGGCACAGAATACTTGAGGTTATAAGCTATGTGACAATAGGTTGACTATATCCAAAAATAAATTCTCTTCAAATATTTTACCTACTGTCAGAAAAATAAACTAGATGACTAGGAAAGTTATTTTTAAATGAAGGCATTCTGGTTTCTACCACATAGAGGTTAATATACATGGTGGTTAGATCATGGGTTTTAGCAGCATTTTAGAGCGGGGACTCTGCTGTGCAGTTGCTAGTGCAATGAGGCTGGGAAAGTTTCTCAATCAAGTCTGTAACCTGCTTTTTCCACTGCAGATTATAAGCAAGTGTTTTCTCATGCCATCAAAAACTCTTGATAATGTTTTCTTTTAATGCCTGCTAAATGAGACAGTCAAATCTAAAGCGAAGAGGGGTTAAATAACCTATTTAAGTGAACTGGTCACACAGCTATGAGTAAAACTCAGGTTTCTTGTTTACTAGCTCCTATACTCTTCCAACTAAATTCCTCTGATTTGCAATTAAAAGTAGAATCAGAAACATCAGATTTTAAAACACATAACATCACAAAAAAAATCGTACAAATAAATAGAAAACAAAATACAAACAAAAAGCCCATGACACTAAAAATGTTGTAAAAAATCCTTCTATTTCACACAAAATCATCAGTAGAAGTAAGACTGTTTTGTGATTTTAGTACTATTGAAACTTCTCACTTGTTTTGAGCACTAGAAGTTGCCTTCCCCAAATCCTCACTGTCATATGCCTGAACAAGCATCTTCCACCCACGAGACAGACCTGGCACGGACACGGCTGCGCAAACCCATACCCCATAAACACTTCCTCCAATGAGAGAAAATGAGCTCTTAGAAATATCACACTGTTTTCCTGTGATGCTAAACACTTTTTTCCTATTGCAAAGTCTACGGTCTGCTGGGCTCTACTGACGAGAAAACGTGTACACAGGCATTTCTGATATTTTGCCATCCCCCATTAAAAATGCTAGCTCAGCAACTGTTATTAACCAAACTAGAAGAATCATCGGTAGTTGGAAAATTTGGCCTTGGTGACAGGAATAATGCTGGAACTCGTATGGTAGAATTTTGCAAGACCAACGA
>NW_006921771.1:5896254-5907943 GCF_000298275.1 Orycteropus afer afer
GCGGGATCGGGCAGTGTTTCGTTCTGCTGTGCATGGGGTCACTATGAGTCGGAAACGACTCGACGGCACTTAACAACACAACAACAGAGCTTGGAATTACGTAATAAATATAGTTGCTTGTTGTTGTTGTTGTTGTTGTTATGGACCGTCGAGTCAGCCCCCAACTCATAGTGACCCCTCTGTGGGTTTCCGAGGCAGTATCACTACAGAAGTAGATTGCCCCATCCTCCTTCCGAGGAGTGGCTGGTGGGTTTGAACTGCCAGCCTTCTGGTTAGCAGTCAAGTGCCTTACGCACTATGCTACCAGAGCTCCCAAATATAGTTCCTAAGACTTATTTATTGTTTCTAATATATTACGATGGGAAACAAAAAGTTGTTTTCCTGCCTTTGCAGATCGTTCTAGGGAATAATCACAAAGTGGTGAGGACTCAGGAAAAAAAATGAAGTTTAAAGAAATAGAAATCTTAATTTGGAGCAAAACTGTAGAGTGAAAAATACAGCTATGCTTTATTAAGATGACCATATCTCCCCAAAGAGAACAGGGTAGAATTGCTTCATTTCAACATTTATATTGACATTTCATACAGGATGTGGGGCATCTATGCTGGTTCTGAGCTACTAGAAGTCTTACTTATTGCTTATTATGACCTTCACAACTCATCATTTTTGTCTTTATTTAATATTTAATGAATTTTCTATTAAAAAATAAAGCGCAATATATACACATTAAAAACTGAGAAAATATCTTGGTATTTAACAAGATATACCAAGGAAAAGATTTATTTCAGTCTTAATCTGACTGAAATTCCTTCCAAACTTCAAAACTCTGCAAGTTATTATAAATAATTTAAGCCAGGGTTTGGGAACAAATAACAACAACAACAATCTGACTGAAATTTCTTCCAAACTTCAAAACTCTGCAAGTTATTATAAATAATTTAAGCCAGAATTTGGGAATATGAGAGATATGAGTTTTAATATTTACTATATTTAGTATTCCCTCAATGGTTTTAGATAATTAATTGTGTGTGCTTTATTTCACCCCCCCTAAAATGGACTATCTATCATTCTTACAGGGGTTCTGGTGGCGTAGTGCCCAAGGCATTTGACTGCTAACCAGAATGCTGGAGGTTCAAACCCACCAGCCACTCCTCGGAAGGAAGGTTGGGGCAATCTACTTCCATAGAGATACAGCTTTGGAAACCTAAGGAGGGGGTCACTATGAGTTGGATATGACTGGACGGTGATAATTAATTGTATTTGCTTTATTTCCCCTCCTAAAATGGGTTATCATTCTTACTAAATTAAAAATAAGAAATAACTTATGGAAGGTATTCAGAGCTCATTACATATTGAGGTATTAAATTGTTAGAATTTAAGCAGATTTCTCCTAAAGATTCAAAGTTTCATTTAAAAAGAATGCAACTTTGTGACAGAGATCTTAATTACCCAAAGGAAATTCAAATTATATTGCCAAAACAGCTTTTATCTAGCTACACTAAACATATGACTTTTTTCTAATCACCAGTTTGGTAATGTCAAGATGGTATAAACAACTTTTTTATGATTGCCCTAGCTAAAAATATCAACCTCAACATTGTAATTAGTGATTATTTATACTAAACTTTATGAAATTGCATAGGGTGAATGTTGGCTTGAAATATATTTTCCAATAGTTTTTAGAGTTATGAGTGAAACCAAATTAGAAATTGTGGAATTCAGTTGCATTATTTTCCTGTGGTTGTTAGGTGCCACTGATTTGGCTCCAATTTATAGAGAGCTTACGTATAACAACAAAATATTGCCTGGTTCTGTACCATCTTCACAATTGTTACTATGTTTGAGCCCATTGTTTTAGCCATTGTCATGCCATCTCATTGAGTGCCTGCCTCTTTTTTGGTGGCCCTTTATTTTTACCAATTATGATGTTCTTCTACTTATTTCCTACCCATTGCTGTCCAGTCAATTCTGAGTCACAGCAACCCTGCAGTACACAGTAGAATTGCCACACAGAGTTTCTGATGGTTTGATCTTTATAGAACCAAACTGTCACATCTTTCCCCCAGGGAGCAGCTGGTGGGTTCAAACTAAGATGAATTATCAACAAAATGGCTTAATTATATTTCTGCCTAAAAATATATCTCATCAAAAGCAATGGTTCTCAAAGTGTGATCTGGGGATTAATTCAAATCCATGACACTCAACCAGAAAGTCTGTGAATTTTGTAACTTTTAAGAGGGGGCCTATTACAATTTTATTTCTGATATATAACTAAAAAGCAACATCATTCATAGGTACAATTGAAAGCACCAACAGTTTTCTCAAAATTCTATTATTTCTAAATAGCAAAAAGGAATGTTTGGATTTAAGGGCTTGTGGGATCTTTTTCTCTACTAAAGCTATCTGCAGACTAATACATTAATTTTATGATTTTTATGATTTTTGAAGTAAAGGATATTTTTTATTGACTGTCCTCTAAGTTAATGACCAGTCTTTCACCAGTAGTTTTCATTCAGTGAACTCTTCAGTGATCATCTATCTGGTATAAACATATTTTGTTTTATTTGCTGTATTGCACTTCACAAATACTGTGCTTTTTTACAAATTGAAGTGTTGCATCTACACTCCATAGAGCGAGTCTATTGGCACCATTTTTCCAAATGCTTGTGCTCACTCTGTGTCTCGGTGTCACATTTTGGTAATTCTCACAGTATTTCAAGCTTTTTCATAATGCTATTGCACACTTAATAAACTACATTATATTGTTGTTAGGTGCCATCGAGTCATCTCCAACTCACAGCAATCCTATGTACAACAGTATGAAACACTGCTCAGTCTTGTGCCAGCCTCACAATCCTTGCTACACCTGAGCCTATCATTGCAGCCACTGTGTCAATCCATCTTGTTGAGAGCCTCCCCCTTTTTCATTGACCCATCACTTTACCAAGCATGATATCCTTCTCCAGGGAATGGTCCCATCTGACAACATGACCAAAGCAGGTGAGACGAAGTCTGGTCATTTTCTCTTCCAAGCATCATTCTGGCTGGACTTCGTCCAGGACAGATTTGTTAGTTCTTTTGACAGTCCATGGTACTTCCAATATTCCTTGACAACACCACAATTCAAAAGCATCAACTCTTCTTGGGTCTTCCTTATTCATTGTCAAGCTCTCACATGCATATGAGGCAATTGAAAATACCAAAAGTGTACCGTAGTCTTCAAAGAGATATCTTTGCTCTTCAGCATTTTAAACAAGTCTTTTGCAGCAGATTTGCCCAGTGCAGTATGTCACCTGATGGCTTTTATTATTATGATGATGATGATGATGATGATTTGGTGAAAGTTTACAGAACAAATTCATTTTCTATACAACAGCTTACATATACTTTGTCTCATGACATTGACTGCAATTTCCCACAATGCAACAGTTTCCCTCCCACTTCCTCCCCATAGTTACCTTGTCCATGTGTTCTTCTCTCCCAAGCACTCCTGCCCCCTAAGCTGTCTCCCTGTGCTGATTGCTGCTTCTATTGCTGTTGATTGTGGAACCAAGTAAGATGGAATCTTTGACAACTTCCATCTTTTCTCCATTTATTACGATGCTGCTTACTGATCCAGTTGCGAGGATTTTTGTTTTCTTTATATTGAGATGTAACCCTGCAGACTGTAGTCTTTAATCTTCATGACTAAGTGCTTCAAGTCATCCTTACTTTCAGCAAGCAAGGTTGTGTTATCTGTGTATCACAGGTTGTTGATGAGTCTTCCTCCAATCCTGATGCCACATTTTTCACATAGTCCAGTTTCTTTGATTATTTGCTCAACGTACAGATTGAATAAGTATGGTGAAATGATGCAATCCTGATGCACTTCCATCCTGATAAACTACAGTATAGTATAAACATAACTTGCACTGGGAAACCAAAAAAATTGTGTGACTCAGTTTATTGTGATATTCACTTTACTGCAGTGATCTGGAACCAAACCCACTATATATCCAAAGTATATCTGCATATTAGAGCGAACAAGTGGTGGAAGGAGGGAAGAAGCTGTATAGATATTCACTTAATCAATAAAATTACCTGTTGTTGTTGGTAGATGCTGGTAAGTCAGTTTGGACTCATAGTAACCCTGTGTACAACAGAATGAATCACTGCCCAGCCCTGAGCCATTTTTACAATTGTTGGAGTCCTTGAGGCCATTGTTGCAGCCAGGGTGTCAATCCAACCCACTGAGGCCCTTCCCCTTTTCCACTGACCCTATACATTACCAAACATGATGTTCTTCTCCATGAACTACTCCCTCCTAATAACATGACCAAAGTACGAGAGACAAAATCTGGCCATTCTCACTTCTAAGGAGCATACTGGCTGATTTCTTCCAAGACATATTTGTTTGTTTTTCTGGCAGTTCAGGGTACATTCAATATTCTTCACCAACACTACAATTCAAATGAATCAGTTCTTCTGTAGCCTTCCTTATTCCCATTTTTTCACATGCTTATGAGGCTATTAAAAAGACAATGGCTTGGGTCTGGCACATTTTAGTATTCAAAGACATCTTTGTTTTACAACACTTTAAAGAGGTGTTTGCAGCAGATTTGCCCAATGCAATTCATCCTTTGATTACATGACTGCTACTTCCATGGGCATTGGTTGTGGACCCAAATAAAATGATATCCTTGACAATTTCAATCTTTTCTCCATTTATAATGATTTTGTTTATTGGTCCAGTTGTGGCAATTTTCATTTTCTTCATGTTGAGATGTAATCCATACTGAGGTCTTTGATCTTTGATCTTCATCAGTAAGTGTTTCAATCCTCTTTGCTTTAAGCAAGCAAAGTTGTGTCCCTTGCATATTACAGGTTGTTAATGAATCTTCCCTCAATCCTGATGCTGCTTTCTTCTACATATATGCCAGCTTTTTGGATCATTTGGTTAGCATACAAATTGAATACGTAAGGTGAACAGATACAACCATGATGCATACCTTTCCTGATTTTAAACCATGTAGTATCCCTTTGAAGGAGCCCTGGTGGCATAGTGCCTAAGGCATTTGACTGCTAACCAGAAGGTTGTTGGTTCAAACCCACCAGCCCCTCCACAGAAGAAAGACTGGGCAATCTACTTCTGTAAAGATTTACCTCCTCAGAAACCCAAAGGGGTTTGCTATGAGTCAGAATCGACTGGATGGCAGTGAGTTTGGTTTGGGAGTATCTAATTGTTCTATTCAAACAACTGCCTCTTGGTCTATGTGTAGGTTCCTCGTGAGCATTATTAAGTGTTCTGAAATCTGACTCTTTGCAATATTATACATAATTTATTATGATACACTCAGTTGAATGCCTTTGAAACAGTCAATAAAAGACAGGCAAACATATTTCTGGTATTCTTTGTTTTCAACCAACATACACATGACATCAGCAATGGTTTCCCTTGTTCCACATCCTCTTCTGAATCCAGCTGGAATTTCTGCCAGTTCATTGTCAATATACTAATGCAACATTTTTTAATTATCTTCAGCAAACATTTACTTGTGTGTGATGTTAATGATATTATTTGTTAATTTGTGCATTTTGTTTGATCTCCTTTCTTTGGAATGGGCATAAATATGGCTCTCTTCTAGTCAGTTGGCCAGGAAGCTGACTTCCAAATTTTTTGACATAAACAAGTGAGTGATTCCAGCTTTGCATCTGTTTGTTGAAATATCTCAATGGGTATTCTGTCAATTTCTGGAGGCTTGTTTTTCATGAATCCCTTCAGTGCAGTTGGACTTCTTCCTTCAATACCATCAGTTCTTGATCATATGCTACCTCCTGATATGGTTGAACATAGAACAATTCTTTTTGTTACAGTGACTATGCATTCTCTCCACCACTCATCTGTCAGTTTGTCATGCTCCAGTTGTTTGTGTGTTGCTGTGATACTAGAAGCTATACCACCAGTATTCCAAAGGCCAACAAGGTCACCCAGAGTGGACAAGTTTCAATGGAGATTCCAGACTAAGACAGACTAGAAAGAAGGAAGAGGCAATCCACTTCAGAAAATATTAGCCACTGAAAACCTTATGAATAACAGGGAAGCACTGTCTGCTATAGTGCCAGAAGATGACCCCCCAGGTTGGAAGGCACTCAAAATACAACTAGGGAAGAATTACCTCCTCAAAGTAGAGGCAACCTTAATGATGTGGATGAAGTAAAGCTTTCAGGACCTGAATTTGCTGATGTGGCATGACTCAAAATGAGAAAGAATAGCTGCAAATATCTATTAATAATCAGAACATGGAATGTATAAGTATAAATCTAGGAAAACTGGAAGTTATAACAAATGAAATGGAGTACATCAAGATCAAAATGCTAGACATTTATAAGCTGAGATAGACTGGCATTTGCCATTTTGAATTGTACAATCATATGGTCTACTACACCAAGAATGACAAATTGAAGAGAAATGGCATCACATTCGCTGTCAAAGAGAACATTTCAAGATCTGTTCTGAAGTACAGTGCTGTCAGTGATAAGATAATATCCATCTGCCTAGAAGGAAGACCAGATAATACTCAAACCAAAAAAAAAAAAAACAAAAAAACTCACCATTGAGTAGATTCTGACTTACAGTGACCTCGTTGAGAGATGAAGAAATTCAAGATTTTTACCAATATTTGCAGTCTGAAATTGACCAAACATTTATTGCTACATACTGTGATTTGAATGCAGAAGTTGGAAACAAAGAAGAAGCATCAGTAGTTGGAAAATATGGCCTTCTTATTAGACATGATGCTGGAGAATGCATGATAAAATTTGGAAGACTAACTATTTACTAATTACAGATAACTGTTTTTAACAACATAACAGGGATTATTTATATGGACCTCACTGCATGGAATACACATGAATCAAATCGACCAAAACTGTGGGAAAAAATAATGTAGAAGCTCAATATAATCAATTAGAACAAGGCGAGGTGGGGTAGAGAGAAATAGACTATCAATTGCTCATATGCAAGTTTAAGTTGAAGCTGAAGAGAATTTTTAAAAGTCCATGAAAGCCAAAATACAACCTTAAAGATATCCCATCTGAATTTAGAGACCATCCCAAGAATAGATTTGATGCATTGAACACAAAATATAAAAATAACATTGGACACTAATGACTGAAGGCAAGAGGAGTTGTGGGATAACATCAAGAACATCATGCATGATGAAAGCAAAAGGTCATTAAAGAGACAGGACAGGAAGAAAAGACCAAAATGGATGTCAGAAGAGACTCTTGACTGGAGAGTAGCTAAAACTAACAGAAAAAAATTATGAAATAAAAGAGCTGAACAGAAGATTTCAGAAGGCATCTAGAGAAGACAAAGTAAAGTATTACAATGAAATGTGCAAAGACCTGGAGTTAGAAAATCAAAAAATCCAAACTCACTGCCCTTGAATAGGATCCTACTCATAGTGACCCCTCCTTGGGTTTCTGAGATGATATCACTATGGAAGTAGATCGTCCAATCTTCCTTCCGAAAAGTGACTGGTGGGTTTGAACTACCAGCCCTCTGGTTAGCAGTCAAATGCCTTAGGCACTATGCCACAAGAGGTCCTAATCAAAAGGGAAGAACATATTCAGTATTTCTCAAACTGAGAGAACTGAAGAAAAAAATTCAAGCCTTGAGTTGCAATGTTGGAGGATTCTACAGGCAAAATTAAAACAAACAAACAAAAAAAAGTGAGAATGACTTGAAGCACTTACTAGTGAAGATTAAAGACTACAGTCTGCAGTATGGATTATATCTCAACATAAAGAAAATGAAAATCCTCCCAATGGGACCAATAAACATCATCACAATAAATGGAGAAAAGATTAAAGCTGTCAAAGATGTCATATGTTCCACAATCAATGGCAATGGAAGCAGCAGTCAAGACATCAGACACTGGACAAATCTGCTGCAAAAGACATCTTTAAAGTGCTGAAGAACAAAGATATCTCTTTGAAGACTAAGGTACACCTAATCCAAGCCATGATTGCTTCATGTGTATTTGAAAGCTGGACAATGAATAAGGGAGACCCAAAAAGAGTTGATGCTTTTAAGTTGTGGTGTTGGTGAAGAATACTGAAAGTACCATGGACTGCCAGAAGAACTAACAAATCTGTCCTGGAAAAAGTGCAGCCAGAATGCTCCTTGGAAGTGAGAATCGTCAGACTTTGCCTCACCTACTTTGGTCATGTTGTCAGAAGGGACCATTCCCTGGAGAAGGATATCATGCTTGGTAAAGTGGAGGGTCAGTGAAAAGGGGAAAGGCCTTCAACAAGATGGATTGACACAGTGACTGCAACAATGGACTCTGGTGTAGAAAGGATTGTGAGGCTGGCATAGGAACAAACAGTGTTTCATTCTGTTGTACATAGGGTTGCTGTGAGTTGGAGCCGACCTGAGGGCACCTAACAAGAACAACAACATAGGCAAAATATTGAATGATTCTGGAAAAATCAAGAGAAGATGGAAGGAATACATAAAGTCACTGCAGCAAAAAGAGTTGGTCAACATCCAATTAAAATACCTAAAAAAGAAATCTAGGTACCCAATAAGTATTTATCTCTTTATCCCAAAACTTCCAATCTAATGGTAGTGTGAGTGATTAAATTGTGTCTCCTAAAAATATGTGTTGGAATCCTAACAGCTATACTTGTGGATGCAATCCTGTGAGGAAATAAGATTTTCTTTCTTATGCTAATGAATAGGGTGTGTCCTAAACCTAAACACTTCTGGATTATAAAAAGGGCAGATTAGACAGAGGAAACCCCAAATGAGGTGGGGGATAATGATAGATGCCATATGAAGAACACCAAAGATCCAAGAAATGCCTATGTTATAGAAGCCAAGACAAGTGTCTTCCTCCAGAGCTTAGAAAGAGAGATTTTGACACAAATTAGGACTTTTAGGGAGTTCTGGTAAGATGGAAGTATAGGCAGAAAGACTGCACCGACTCTCTTCAACAAAGAAAAAGGGAACCAATAAACACAGATACAGATAATCCTGGACCCCTGAGAGCTTGAAGGGAAGAATATAGAAGTGGACTAAACTCCAACTAGCAGAAGAATTTGCATGAAAACACCAAAAAAGGAGACATACGGAGCTGCACTCTGGCAGTGATCCTGATGGCACAGAGAGCTTGCATATTGCCAAGTGGTGGCAAGACATAAGAATTAAACTAAAAATCGGCCCTGCTAGCCAAAGACTGCATGGAGGACTGCTCGGTGGCTGGGGAATAAAAGTGGAAGCAGCGAAGAGGAAGGCAGGCTGAGCTGTGGACTTTGGTCTGTCCAGAGGGTGCAGCCATTTTGAATGTTTACAAGCGGCTTGACTATTTAGGATATTTAAAACAACAGCACTCTCCCAGATTCCAGGGACTTAAGAACAGGCTCCACATGACAGGCACCCCAAGGACATTCTGAACCTGGACGTCTGGAAAGGTGTGACATTCCCCTTGTTATTATTATACCTCACACCCTCTTGGTAAATGGAGGTGCAGCCATCCCTCACTCCCACCCACCTTCTGGGCCGGCAGGATTTCCATCCCAGTCTGCCTGCTCGGACAGAGCTTGGATGCCCTCCATCACCCTGCCCTGATGTTTTTTTTCTATTTTCTGTTTTTCAGTTTGCTTGTTTTTGTCTGTTTTAACACTACTACTATTATTATTACTCTAGTCCTTTTTACTATTATTCTTTATTCTTTCCCTCCCAGGTTCTAGTTTTCAGCTTTTTTTCCTTTCCCTGTTCCAGGTTGCAATTCATTTTTTTCATTCTCATGGTTATCCCCATTCCTTGTTTTCCTTTTTGTGTTTTGCCCATTATCTCTTCATTATTCTCATTCCCTACCATTTTTTTCTTATTATCCTCTCCCCAGATATTTCAAGTTTTTCTCTTTTTTCTTCTTTTTCCTTTTTTTTTGGGAGGGTTACTGTTTCTGTGTGATTACACAGTGTATTTTTTGTCCATGTGCTTTTACTTTTTTGATGGTTATTCAATTGTTATTTTTGTTTAACTGAGTGGAAGATAGCAACAGTCCCCATATGACACAAATATACCCACACCTCCTGTACATTCACTTACTGAGTGAGAGCCACCACTTCCTTCTCCACCAATGGAACAACAATAAAAAGCCACCAAGAAGTGCCTGACTCACCCATGGCTACTCTCCACAAAGAGTTAACAGAGATCTAAATACAAAAAATGCCATGATGTCTTGAAGATGACAGACCATCACAGTCCACACAAAGAAGCAAGCAAGATAAAGTGGTAGAAACAAGGGAGCAAGAACACATTCCTGAAGAAGAAGCAGCATTGGAACTCTCTCATAAGGAATTCAAAATAACTATATTTAAGTATCTTCAAACGATTGAGAGATGAACCAAGGAAAACACAGAAAAAACACTAGAAGAATTTTGGGAAAAAATACAAGAACAAAATGACAAAATAAATGAAAAATTAGAAATGATTCTAAATCTATAGATAGAAATCCAGAAGATTAATACTAAATTTTCAGAAATAGATAACACATTGAAAGGGGAAAGGGGTAGAATTGATGTAATGGAAGACAGAATTAATGAAACTGAAGACAAATACCTGAATACTTCTTTGGAAAAGGATCAATAAAAAAAAATCAAAACAAAATGAAGAAAGCCTAAGGTTCATGTGGATACCATCAAAAGGAATAACCTATGTGTCACTGGAATTCCAGAACAGGAAGAGAAAAATAAAATCATTGAGAAAATTGTCCAAGATTTGTGGGAGGAGAACTTCCCTGATATGATGAAAGATGAGAATATAACCATTCAGGTTATATATTCAGGGAGTCCTTTGAATGAGAAAGAAAAATAGCAAATAACAACCAACCATTAATACACAAGATGACATAACCCAGAAACCAAAAGAGCTATGGACATATCCAAAGCAAAATAAGCTTACAAGCTTACAAGAGTGGAAACAGGAAACCAGACATATCAATTGGCTAGTGAGGACAACTACAAACCAAAAAGAGGGAAAATATTGTGTAGTTAAAGAACTTCTAAATGGTGAAGGAGTCAAAGTAATTGCAAGATAGAATGGACTGTTCTAATCTCGGGGAGAAAAATATAAATCACAGGGTAACCTCAAAGAAAAATGATAAACATTCACATCCAATAAAAAAGAGAACAAGCAAAAATATTCAGCAAATACAAAAACAACTGCAACAAAGAAGATGAAAACACGATTCATAAACAAAATGAGCTCACTACAGAAAATAATATGGAACAAAGAAACCAGGGACACCATGAAAAAACACATAACAAAAGGACAGCAACCAATTCATACTTGTCAATAATTACACTGAACATTATTGGATTAAATGGATTAATACTCAAGAGACTGAAAGTTGCAGATTGAATAAGAAAACAAAACCCATCGATATGCTGTGTACAAGACACACACCTTAGAGACAAAGACAAAAATAAACTAAAAATCAAAGCTTGGAAAAAGACATATCAAGCAAATGGCAACCAAAAAAGAGCAGGAATGACAATATTAATTTCTGATCAAATTGACTTTAAGACAAAAACTACCATACGAGACAAGGAAGGACATTATATAATGATTAAAGGATCAATTGAACATGAAGATATAACCATAATAAATATATAAGGACCCAATGAAAGAGCCCCA
>NW_006921771.1:5910124-5917715 GCF_000298275.1 Orycteropus afer afer
CATAAGAGATCTACATAAATGGAAGAACATCCCATGCTTGTGGATAGAAAGATTGAACGTTGTGAAAATGTCAATTCTACCCAAAACAATCTACATATTCAATGCAATCCCAATGCAGATCTCATCAACATTCTCTAAGGATATGGAAATAACAATCACTAACTTTATATGGAAAGGAATGAGACCTCGGCTAAGCAAAGCACTATTGAAGAAGAAGAACACAGTAGGAGGTCTCACACTGCTGGATCTCAAAACCTACTACTATACAGCCACAGTAGTCAAAACTGTCTGGTGTTGGTATAATGATAGTCACATAGACCAATGGATTAGAATTGAGAACCCAGAAACAGACCCATCGACCTATGGTCAGCTGATCTTTGACAAAGGGCTAAAATCCATTAAATGGAGAAGAGAATGTTTAATAAACGGTGCTGGCAAAACTGGATATCCATTTGAAGAAAAATGAAACAAGATCTGTATCTCACAACATACACAAAAACTAACTCCAGATGAATCAAAGACTTAAATGTGAAACCTAAAACTATAGAGTTCCTCAAGGAAAAACTAGGGGCAAATTTAGGGGCCCTAATATATGGCATAAATAAACTATCAAGCATAACCCAAAATGCACAAACAGCAGAACAGAAACTAGATGAATGGGAACTTTTGAAAATCAAATTTTTATGTGTTTTCAAAGACTTCTCCAAAAGAGTCAAAAGAGAATATACAGATTGGGAAAATAATATTTGGCAATGACATATCTGACAAGGGACTTACCTCTAGAATTTATAGAAAACTCCAACACCTCAATAACAAAAAGACAAATAATCCAATTTTAAAAATGGATAGAAGAAGTCATGAATAGACATCACGAAGGAGATTATTCAGGTGGCCAACAAACATATGAAGAAATGCTCACGATCATCAGCTGTTAGAGAGATGCAAATCAAAACAACAATGATATACCATCTTGCTCCAGCACTAGGTGCAAAGTTCAATGAGACAGAAAATAACAAATTCTGGTGAGGATGTGGAGACATTGAGACGCTCATACACTGCTGGTGGGACTGTAAAATGGTACAACCAGTGTGGAAAGCAGTATGGTGATTCCTTAAAAAGTTGTAATTAGAAATACCATTTGACCCAGCCATTCCATTACTAGGTATATATCCTAAAGAAATGAGAGCCATGACAAGAACAGACATGCACACCCACGTTCATAGCAGCACTTTACAATAGCCAAAAAATGGAAACAACCTATGTGTCCATCAACTGAGGAATGGATAACCAAACTATGGTACATACACACAATGGAATACTATGCAACTCCAAAGAATAACATAGAATCTGCAAAACACTGCATAATGTGGATGAACTTGGAGGACATTATGCGGAGTGAAATAAGTCAATCACAGAAGGACAAATATTTTTTTATTAGTCTGTTATTGTAAAAGTCAAGGAAAGGTTTATCTATGTAAGGTTATTTTCTTTGTTGGTTACCAGGGGTGGGAGGGGAGGGTGGGGAACACTGCTAGATAGGTAGAGATAAGTATTGATTTGGGTGAAGAGAAGGGCAATGTACCAAATGTGAGTGATCAACATGATGGCACTGAGGAAGAGGAAGACATGGAGAAGTACATGGGAGGAGCAGACAATAAAGATGAACCCTTTTGCACATACAGTACTGTGTTGTCACTGAAGGCAAACATGAGTATGGGTGGATAGATGGGTAGACAGGTTGAATGAACTATTAGTTATATCTGTGAAGTGGGGAGTCTACCAAAGACCATGTATAGGGTTGGCAGACAATGGTCCTATAAGTGTATTTGTCCTATAAGTGTACTGTAAGAATTCCCAGGTGTATAGTAGAACTGACAAGGGACAAGGCTGTAGTCACTTCTTGGTCACAGCCAGCTACCCAGAGGGACCGAGTAGTTGAACCTGTGGGCTCAGGACCATAGTCACAAGGGACATTAAGCTCAACTGGAATAGCATACTACACAAAACATTGTTACACCTCCTACTTTGGCGAGCAGCAACTAAGATCTTAAAAGCTTGCAAGCATCCATCTAGATGCAATGATGGGTCTCTCCTCATCTAGAGCAAAGAAGAATGAAGAAAACTAAAGATTCATGGAAACAATTAGTCCTAGTGACTGGTACACCATCCAGTCTGCAGCCTATATGACTATGAGACCAGAAGAACTAGATGGTGCCCAGCTACTACTGTCAACCATTTGTAAGGGAATCTATGTAGGAGATCCTAAATAGAGAGGGAGAACAATGTAGAATAAAACTCAAAATCATTTGGAAAAAAAAAAGGGGGGGGGGACCAAGTTTGCTGGACCAATAGAGCCTGGTGGAACCACTGAGACTATGGCCCTTAGCTGCCCTTCAGGTCTAGAATTGAACCCATACCTGTGGCTTCCAGCCAAACAAAAGACAGGCATATGAGTTGAACATTTACCTGAGGTAGATGATACACTCCTTAGAGGGAACAATCAAAGGAGAAAGAAGGGCTGTTTATGCACAGGAAGACAGCTCAGGGGGCAGGAGTGCATGGAGGGATGGACATAGGGAAGAGGTAACTATGGGGAGGAAGTGAGAGGGGAGCTGTTGCATTGTGGCAAATTGTAGTCAATATCATGAGACAAAGTGTATGTGAACTGCTGTATGGAAAGTAAATTCACTCTGTAAATTTTCACCCAAATCACAATTAAAAAAAAAAAAAAAAAAAAGACTTCTAACATCCTAAACTCTGAGAAACTAAATTCCTGTTCTTTGCAGCCACCTACTTGTTATGGTCAAAAGGGACCATTCCTTGGAGAAGGATGTCATGCTTGGTAGGGTGGACGGTGGAAGAAAGAGGGGGAAGCCTTCAACGAGATGGATTGACACGGTGGCTGTGATGATGGGCTCAAGTATAGGAGGGATTGTGGGGCTGGAGCGGGATCGGGCAGTGTTTCGTACTGCTGTGCATGGGGTCGCTATGAGTCGGAAATGACTCGATGGCACTTAACAACAACAATACTTGTTATTTCTATTATAAGAAGCACTAGAAAACTAAGACAAAGGGTGGCAGAGATTAACCAAGTAATTAAGCAATTGTGTATTTGTGGTAGTTAGAGTTGTGCGTCATCTTGACTGGGCCGGGTTGAGTGGCTCTGCAGCTGATGGTAGTTATTCCCCATGATGAGACTGGCAATCAACACCGTGGTAGAATCTACCACAAGCAGCTGAGTAGCTGCTTTAGCGATGTGATCTGCTTCCTGTACATAAGAAACAACTTTGGGAATGGTCTCTAGCTTATGGCACACTTGAACCCTGCACGTAGCCAAGCCGTTATTCAGCAGCCTGCCATGCTCTGCCAATCTTGGGACTTTCAATGGACCTGAATTAGTGGCCTGCTGTGTTGTTTGGTAACATCGGGACTGTGCCTTTTCACTTGTGGACTTTAGGTATGCAGCCTTAGCAACCCAGCAGCTAAGTGAAGAAAAGCCTCCAGCTTCAGTGGGCTGGGAGCAGGAGGCAGAGCTGAAGCCCAAGATTGAAGGGCTTTCATCCAGCCCCTAGAGCCAGGCACTTTTTACTCAGACTTGAAGCCTTCAAACTCTAAGCGAATAAACTCCTCTTTGTTCAAGCCGTCCCATTTGTGGTATATCTTCTGTCAGAGTGGCACAAGGTAACCAAAACAACATTTAGATGGAACTATAACAGCAATTTAATAAATGAAAAGTATAAAAAGTGTACATTGAAGAATTTATCATAGTGTGGAGATCTACAATAGGTGGTCTGCAGGATGATCCCCAATGATCCTTCCCTCTACTTTATATGCCTGCCCTTCAGTGTGGCCTACGCTTGCTGATTTACTTCTAATTCACAAAATACAACTAAGCTGATGTGAGGTCACTGCTGAACCTGTTATATAAAGACTGTGCTTCTGTCCTGGTGTGCTCTCACTCACTCATATTTGAATCACTGTGCAATAATAAATGTTGTTGTAAGTCACTAAATGTTGTGGTAATATGTTTAGTAGCAATAGATAATTATAAATTATGAGAGCCAACAGATGAGAAGCAGATAATGGACAAAGAAGGAGAAAAGTCCCAAGTAAAACTATGTGCAGAGAACATGTGGCTATAGGGGCTATAGAGGGTCAGAGGATCTGAAGAAAGATAAGGCTAAAAAATAAATAAATAAATAAAACCTCAACTTTTACTATTATATTGTCTTACATAATGATTACAGGATCTTTTTTCAAGACACAAATGTATCTTTATGCAAGTAGAACAAAAAGGAAAAGTAAATGTTTGCCATTTAAAAAATACTCAATACAACATGGATTTAAAATTAAAATATTCTCCTTCATATGTCTCATGACTTATATATTTCAATTGAGATAAAATTTTGCTACCAAAAAAGGAGAGAAACTGATACATGAAATATGTTGTTCTTGTTAAGTACCATCAAGTTGTCTCTGACTCATAACAACCCTATGCACAGCAGAACAAAACACCGTCGGGTCCCAAGATAGCCCTGCAATCCCTGCTATAGTTGAGCCCACCACCACTGCCACTGTATCAATCCATCTTGTTGAGGGCCTTCTCCTCTTTCATCAACCTTCCACCTTACCAAGCATGACATCCTTCTCCAGGGAATCCTCCCTTCTGACAACATGACTGAAGTATGTAAGACAAAGTCTGACCATTCTTGCTTCCAAGGAACTTTCTGGCTGCACTTCCTCCAGGACAGATTTGTTAGTTCTTTTAGCAGTCCATGGTACTTTCAGCATTCTTCACCAGCACAACTCAAAACCATTGATACCTCTTCGGTACAGCTTTCACATGCATATAAGGTGATTGAAAATAGCATGGCTTGTACCAGGCACACCTTAGTCCTCAAGGAGCTATCCTTGCTCTTCAGCACTTGAAAAAGGTCTTTTGCAGCTGATTTGCCCAAGCTATACATTGTCCGATGTCCTGACTGCTGCTTCCATTGGCAATGATTGTAGAACCAAGCAATGTGAAGTCTTTGACAACTTCAGTCTTTTCTCCACTTATCATGACTCTGCTTATTGGTCCAGTTGTGAGGATTTTTGTTTTCTTTATATTGAGATGTAATCCATACTGCAGACTATATTCTTCAGCCTTCATCTATAAGTGCATCAAGTCATCCTCACTTTCAGCAAGCAAAGTTGTGTCATCAATGTATCACAGGTTGTTAATGACTCTTCCCCAATCCTGATGCCATACTCTTCTTTGTATAGTCCAGCTTCTAGGATTATTTGCTCACCATATAGATTGAATAAGTATGGTGAAAGGACATAACCCTGACACACTCCCTTCTTGATTCCAAACCATGCAGTGCCCCTTGTTATGTTTGAATGACAGCCTCCTGGTCTATGTACAGGTTCCTCATGAATACAATCAAGTGTTCTGGAATTTCCATTCTTCTCAATGCTATCCACGATTTGTTATGATCCACCCAATCAAATGCTTTGGCATAGTCAATAAAACACAAGTAAACATCTTTCTGGTATTCTTTGCTTTGAGCCAAGATCCATCTGACATCAGCAATGACATCCCTCATGCCACATCCTGTTCTGAATCCAGCTTGCACTTCTGGAAGTTCTCGTCAATATACTGCTACAACCATTTTTGAATTATCTTCAGTAAGATTTTACTTGCATGTGATAATAATATTTCGATGATTTCCACATTCCATGGGATCACCTTTCTTTGGAATGGTTCCAAATATGGACTCTTCCAATCAGTTGACCAGGTAGTTGTCAAGTCTCTTGGCATAGACAAGTGAGTGCCTCCAGCAGGGCATCTATTTGCTAAAACATCTCATTGGGTATTCTTAATTCCTGGAGCCTTGTTTTTTGCTAATTCCTTCAGTGCAGCTTCGACTTCTTCCTTCAGTACCATTGGTTCTTGACCATATGCCACCTCCTGAAATGAATGAAGATTGGCCAGGTCTTTTGAGTACAGTAACTCTGTGTATTCCTCCCATCTTCTTTAAATTTTAATTTAAAATTTAAATTTTAATTTAATCATATTTGCTTTTTTCTGCATCAGAATTTTTCTAAAACTAGTGGAGAAAAAAACTGTTTTACAAATATTTCAAATTTTAGGGAAAAAAATATTAATATTAACTATAATTAGACACTTTGACATGGATAAATCTCAAACATAATATTGAGAAAATGAAAAAAGTTATAAAAGAATGCACATAGTATGATTCCATTTGTTCAAACATGCCCCCAAAAAAGTCAAAATTAAATTGTTCATTTAGGGCTACATACAGGGATTGGAAAATAGAAGTGATTATTTCCCCTAAGTAATTACTATCTCAAAAAGTAATGGTACCCAAACTATGGTACATACACACAACAGAATACTGTACAACCCTAAAGATTAACATAGGATCTGCAAAACACCGCATAACATGGATGAACTTTGAGGACATTATGCTGAGTGAAATAAGTAAATCACAGAAGGACAAATATTGTATTAGTCCATTATTGTAAAAAGTCAAGGAAAGGTTTATATATGGAAAGAAATTGTCCTTGTTGATTACCAGGGGTGGGAGAGGAGGGAGCACTGCTAGATATGTAGAGACAAGTATTGATTTGGGTGAAGAGAAGGGCAATGTACCAAATGTGAGTGATCAACATGGTGGCATTAACGAAGAGGAAGACATAGAAAGGTGCATGGGAGATACAGACAAAGATGAACCTTTTTGTATATACAGTACTGCATTGTTAGTGAAGGCAAACATGGCTATATGGGTAGATAGATAGGTGGACAGGCTGAACTATTAGGTATGTCTCTGCAGTGGTGTGCCCAAGACCATGAATAGGGTTGGCAGACAATGTTTCTACAAGTATATTTGTATGTTCTGTAAGAATTCCCAGGTATATAGTAGAGCTGACAAGGGACAAGGTTGTAGTCACTTCTGGTACACCATGTGATCCTCAACCTACACAACTATGAGACCAGAAGTACTAGATGGTGCCTGGCTACCACTGTCAACCACTCAGAGGGGGATTTATATAGGAGATCCTGGATACAGCGGGAGAACAATGTGGAACAAACCTCAGAATTATTTAAAAAAAAAGGACCAGGTTTGCTGGTCTGAAAGAGCCTGGTGGAACCACTGAAACTATGGTCCCTAGCTGTCCTTCAGGTCTGGAGTTAACCCATACTTGTGGCTTCCAGCCAAACAAAAGACAGACATATGAAGTGAATGTTTACACCAGGTAAATACACCCCTCGGAGAGAACAATCATGGGAAAATAGAAGGGTTGTGTACGCACATGGACATAGCTCAGAGGGCAGGAGTACATGGAGGGAAGAAAACAGGGAAGAGGTAACTGTGGGGGAGGAAGTGGGAGAGGAGCTGTTGCATTGTGGTAAATTGTAGTCAATGTCTTAAGACAAAGTGTATGTGATCTGCTGTATAGAAAGTGAATTTGCTCTGTAAACTTTCACCCAAATCACAATTTAAAAAATAAAAAGATTACTGAATTTATCTTGGATTCATATTCCAAAAATTTTGCTATATACAAATATATGACTTTGGGAAGT
>NW_006921771.1:5917815-5969502 GCF_000298275.1 Orycteropus afer afer
ACAAAGTGTATGTGATCTGCTGTATAGAAAGTGAATTTGCTCTGTAAACTTTCACCCAAACCACACACAAAAAAAATGGAACCTTTAGAAAAAAGGTTGAGAAATGTGTTTGGGAGGGAATTAGTAAATCTACTTCTTAACTTACACAGGTACATGCTATTTTAAATGTGCATGTGTCATTGATAAATAATATTGGAAGCACTGACTAGCCATTTGGAAAAAAAAAAATTTTTCTATCCCACTTCTCATACCAAAATGTAATATAGAATTAAAAAAAAAAATTAAACATGAAATAAAAGTACTAGAAGAAAACTTGGGTGATTTTATTTATTTATTTATTTTTATTTAGACAGGAGATAAGGTGACTAACATCTCAGTTACATGAGACAGAAGCGTTCCCCACAACCTTTCTAACCCTGATGCAAAACAGAAACCACAGAGACTTGTGTTTGAAAAAAAAAAAAAAAACCTGCATAAAATGATGTTAACAGACAAAAAACTGAAGAATATTTGCAACATGTATGATAAACAAAATGCTAATTTCCTCCAAAAATATACAGAAACTATATAAACTAGTAAAAATTATATAGAAACCCAATTGAAAAATGGGAAGAAGATATTAACACACTATGCCACCAGAGCTCCCAACAAATTTGGTCCTACTTTACAAAGAGGTATAATCATGAAATCAGTTGGTTAGGACACATTACGAATAAAAGCAATTTTACTGGACCTATTTTTTTTTTCTATTAGAGATATTTATCATCCCAATGCCCAAAGAAAATTAATATATAGAGAGTTGTCTGCAGACCCAAGGCATACGTTGTACAATGATGCATCCAAAAGGGGTAATGTGTCCAATGGATATATAGATATATTATGGAGATATAGATATATTGAAATATGCAAAGGTATCTATTAGTATACTAACTCCAGCATTGTTCATCATTCCAGTAAAACTGAAAACAACCAAAAATCTATTTGTGAGTGGCTAGTTATGTAAATTATCAAATAATACATTTGAAAGAGTGATAAGAACTACAAAATGATAAATCAAAATACCATTAATTGAATGTATACAGAACACAGATATATTGCTAAGTGCTTTATGTATATCATTTAACTTAATCTTCACAGTAACACTAGACACTATGTCTGTGGTTTTAGGTAAAATCACCTAGTTTTAAAATATTGGCAACTAGTTCAATTTTTTTTTTTCTTAGTTACATGAACCAACTAAAAGTATCTACAAGCCAAATCTAGCACAGAGTCTGCCAAATTGCAATTTCTGATGTGAAAATTAGACAGTAGGTCAAAACCGGAGTCTTAAAACCATTTACAATTAGGAATCTATTGGAGGAAGTGGAGTTAGCAAGAACAATGAAGGAGCAGAAAAGCACAGGTGCTTACACTTCCATAAACCAGGGGACAAGGAGATTTCCAGAAAGGAACAACCAAGATCAAATTAAGTGGAAAAGAGTTCTAAACTAAGGCTGAAGAGGCCTTTGTAGTTTGGGCAAAATGTCATTAGTGACCTTTAAGACCCTGTAAGAGATTATTTTTAGTACAGAGGTAGGTGCAGAGACCAGACTGAAAAGGACCTAGTGGAGGCAACTGAATCAACAAATGTGAACTATTGTTTCAAGAATTTTGACTTTGAAAGAAAAGGAGGAATGATACATATCACACTTGAAAGAGAGATGGGACAGTGTCTGGAGCTCTGTGGACAGAGAGGGGATTGAGGAATAGGGGGGATCACAGCTTGTTTGTAGATAGAAAGATGGAGAGCTAGAAGTTACAAGAATGAAGGAGGCTGACCACTAAAGCAGGATCCCAGAGGGACTGGGAGGAGGTGAGACAAAAAGCAAAGTGGAGATTTTTCTTAAAAAATGAGACTTTGTCTGAAAGAGAAGCAAAAACAGCAAGAGTAGCTACAAACAAAGCAGACATGTAGAGGAAATCCAGGTTAACAAGCTTATTCTGAGTATCTACTCAGCAGCAGTAGATGTGCAGATATGGGGATGGCAGGATGAGTGAGGCACAGTCCCTGCGCTTGGAGACAGTATAAACCCCACCTCTCACCTCTTTAGGATATATTCCTACTAATTGAATTGCTGGGTCAAATGGTATTTCTCTTTCAGCTTTTTAAAGAAACACCATACCATTTTCCACAATGGTTTTACCATTTTGCATTCCCACCAGCAGTGCATGAGAGTTCCAATTTCTCCACAACCTCGCTAGCATTTGTTGTTTTCTGTCTCGTTGAATTTTGTAATTATTGCTGGGGTGAGATGATATCTCATCATTGTTTTGATTTGCATCTCTCTAATGGCTAATGATCGTGAGCATTTCTTCATGTGTTTGTTGGCCACCAGTATGTTATCTTTAGTGAAGTCATGTCCCTTGCCCACTTTTGAATTGGGTTGTCTTTTTGGCATTGAGGTGTTGAAATTTTCTATAAATTTTGGAGATAAGTCCTTTGTCAGATACATCATGGGCAAATATTTTCTCCCAATCTGTAGTTTCTCTTTTCACCCTTTTGGAGAAGTCTTTCAATGCACATAACAATTTAATTTTTAAAAGATCCCAGTGATCTAGCTTCTCTTCCATTGTCTGTGCATTGTGGGTTCTGCTTGATAGTCTGTTATGTCATAAATCAGGGTCCCTAGATTTGCCCCTATTTTATCTTTGATTATCTTTATAGTTTTGAGTTTTACATTTAAGTCTTTGATCCAACTTGAGTTTGTTTTTGTGTATGGGGTGAGGCATGGGTCTTGTTTCATTTTTCTGCAAGGAGATATCCAGTTTTGCCAGTACCATTTTTGAAGAGGCTATCTCTCCCCCATTTAATCTCAAAGATCAGCTGTCCATATATGGATGGGTCTATTTCTGGGTTTTTGATTCAGTTCCATTGGTCCATCTCTCTATCATTGTACCAATACCACACTGTTTTAACAACTGTGGCTATGTAGCACATTTTGAGATCCAGGAGTGTTATCCACTTTGTTTCTCTTCTTCAGCAATGCTTTGCTTATCTAAGGTCTCTTTCCTTTCCATACGAAGTTAGTCATTGGTTTTTCCATATCCTTAAAAAGTGTTGATGGTATCTGGACTGGGATAGCATTAAATGTGTACATTGCTTTGGATAATACTGACATTTTCACAATATTCAGTTTTCCTATCCATGAACAAGGCAGGTTCTTCCATTGTAGATCCCTTGTAGTTTCTTATGGTAGTGTTTCATGGTTTTCTTTGTATAAGTGCTTTGTGTCTCTGGTGATATTTATTCCTACATATTTTATCTTTTTGGTAGGTAGATTGTAAATGACATCATTTTCCTTATTTCCTTTTCAGAAGTCTGTTATAGAAAATTCCAACTGATTTTTGTATGTTGACCTAGTATCCTGCCACTTTGCTGAACCTTACTATTAGTTCCAGTAATGTTTTTGCTGAGTCTCTTTCTTGGGTTTTCCATACATAGGATCATGTCATCTGCAAATAGAGAGCTTTACTTCCTCTTTGCCAATGTGGATGCCTTTTATTTATCTTTCTGGGAGCTCTGGTGGCATTGTGCCTAAGGCATTTGACTGCTAACCAGAAGACTGGCAGTTGAAACCCACCAGCCACTCCTCAGAAAGAAGACTGGGCAATCTACTTCTGTAGAGATACTGCCTCAAAAACCCAAGGAGGGGATTGCTAAGAGTCAGGATCAACTCGACGGCAATGAGTATGGTTTTGGTTTATTTATCTTTCTTGACTTATTTTCCTGGCTAGGATTTCCAATATGCTGTTAAATATAAGTAGTAATAGAGGGCATCCTTGTCTGGTTCCCCTTCACAAGGGGAATGCTTTGAGTCTTTCTCCTTTAACAATAACATTGGTGTTGGTTTTGTGTATAGGCCCTTAATTATGTTGAGGAATTTCCCTTCTATCCCTATTTTGCTGAGTGCTGAACAGAAATGGAGGTTGGATTTTATCAAATGCCTTTTCTGCATCAATTGATATGATCATATGGTTATTTTGTTTTATGTGGTGGATTACATTAATTGTTCTGACATTGAACCATCCTTGCATACCTGATATGAATCCCACTTGATCAGGATGCATTATTTTCTTGATGTTGTTGGATTCTGTTGGTTATATTTTGTTGAAGATTTTTGCACCTATATTCATGAGAGATATTGGCCTGTAGTTTTCCTTTTTAGTGGTAACATTCCCTGGTTTTGGTATTAGTGTTATGCTTGCTTCATAAAATGAATTTGGAAATATTCCATCTTTTTTCTATATTCTGGAACAGTTTGAGTAGTATAGGTGTCAACTCTTCCCTGAATGTTTGATAAAACTCTCCAGAGAAGCCATCTGAGCCAGGATTTTTTCTTGTGGGAAGTTTTTTAGACCTGCTCAATTTCTTCTTTTGTTATGGGTCTGTTCAAGTATTCTATCTCCGACTGGGACAGTTTAGGTAGGTCTTGTGTTTCGAGAAAATTGTCCATCTCTTCTAGGCTCTCAAATCTGTTGGAGTACAGTTCTTCACAATATTCTGTCAATATCTTTTTTATTTCCCTTGGTTCTGTTGTGATGTCATCCTTTTTGATTATTATTCAAGTTATTTGCATCTTCTCTTTCTTTTCCTTTGTTAGATTTGCCAGTGGTTTGCCCATTTTGTTAATCTTTTTAAAGAACCAGCATCTCATTTGTTGATTTTTCTCTATTGTTTTTTTGTTTTGTTTTCTGTTTTGATCTTTATTATTTCCTTACTTCTGGATACTGTAGGTTTCTTTTGTTGCTCTTTTTCTAATTGTTGGAGTTTTTGAGTTAGTGTGTTGATTTTGTTTCTTTTCTCTTTTCTGATGTGTGCATATATTGCTATAAATTGGCCTCTGAGTACTGCTTTCACTGTGTCCCATATGTTTTGGTAAGACATATCTTCATTCTCTTTGGTTTCTAGGAATTTTTTTTTCCACACTTTATTTCTTCTGTTACCCAGTAATTTTTGAGCAATGTATTATTCAATTTCAACATGTTTGGTATTTTTTCCATGATCTTTCTATTGTTTTTCTTTTGTTTCTAACTTTATATGATTGTGGTCTGATAAGATGCTTTGCAGTATTTCAATGTTTTTTAATTTACTGAACCTTGTTTTATGTCCTAACATATGGTCTATTCTGGAGAATGATCCATGTGCACTGGAGAAGAATGTGAATTGTGCTTTTGTTGGGTGGAGTGCTCTGTATATGTCTATGAGATCAAGTTGGTTGTGTTTTTAGCTCTTCCGTATCTTTGTTGAGTTTTTTCTGGTTGTTCTGTCCCTCCTTGAAAGTGGTGTGTTAAAGTCTCCTATTACTATTGTAGAGTTGTCTACTTTTCTTTTCAATTCAGTTGATATTTGCTTCATGTATATTGGAGCACTTTCATTGGATGCATTGATATTTATTATGGTAATGTCTTCTTGCTCAATTGGCCCTTTTAGCATCATATAGTATCTTTCTTTGTCCCTTATGCTGTTTTTCACCTTGGAGGCTATTTTATCAGAAATTAATATTACCACTCTTACTCTTTTTTTTGGTTACCATTAGCTTGGTATATTTTTTTCCACCTCTTGATTTTTAATTTGTTTTTATCTTTGTGTTTAAGGTGGGTCTCTTGTAGGCACCACAGTGATGGTTCTTCTTTTCTTATCCATTCTACCACTCTTTCTCTTGACTGATGTGTTTAGTCCATTCATATTGAGTGTAATTAGTGAGAGGTATGAATTTATTGATGCTATTCTACTGTGTTTTTTGTTGTGTTGGTGGTGTTTTCCTTGGCCCAAATATTTTTCTCTTCTGAGCTTATTCTGTTATCAAGTGTTCCTTCTCTTTTCTTCCTTACTGTTGGTTTTGTGTTTACTAAGCCCATATGTTTTTCTTCTTTCTAGGTTTGTTTAGATGGATTGATAATTTTCTTTGTGTTTACCCAGAAGTGAATTCTTGTCTCCTTAATTTTGGAACAGTCTGTTCTATAAAGACACTGTTCTATCTTCCTCTCCATTTGGAAGTTTTGTAATTAGAATTTTTATTCTCTCTATTTGTTTTGTTGTTGGTGTTGTCTTCAGATTGACTTTCTTGTTTCTTTGTGTACAATGTTTTATGAGCTTATTTTGAGCATCTACTTCTGGTTTGGTTTTAAGTGTTGATGTCAAGTGTCCTGATTTTAATCTATTGTCCTCTGTTGTGTGTTCTTTATTTGAAGTACTTCCTTTAGCATTTCTTGTAGTGTTGGTCTGGTTTTCCCAAATTCCCTTAATTTCTGTTTGTCTGAGAATGTCTTGACTTCACCCTCATATTTGAGGGACAATTTATCTGGATATAGCATACTTGGTTGGAAGTTCTTTTCCTTCAGTGTTTTATATATGCCATACCATTGCCTTCCTGCCTGTATGGTTTCTACTGAATAATCAGAACTTAGTCTTATTGCTTATCCATTGTAAGTGATATTTCTTTTTTTCCCAAGCTGCATGCAAGATTATCTCTTTGTCTTTGGTTTTGGAGAGTTTGATTATGATGTGTTGTGACTTTCTCTTGGAATCTATCCTGTGTGGGGTTCATTGTGTTTCTTGGACAGATATATTTTCTTCCCTCATGATATGGGGGAAATTTTCTGTTAGCAAGTCTTCCACAATTTTCTCAAGGTTTTTTTTTTTTTTTTTTTTTTTTTTTGTCTCCTCTTGTTCTGGAATTCCAATGAGGCATATGTTGTTTCTTTTGCTGTCATCCCATATAACTCTTAGGTTCTCTTCATTTCTCTTAAATCTTTGTTCTGATTTTTCTTCATACAGACTGGCATCAAGGGATTTATCTTCTAGTTGGGAAATGTGTTCTTCAGCCAGTTCTAGTCTACTCTTTTGTCCTTCCACTGTGCTGTCTAACTCTGTAATTTGAATGTTCATCTTCTGAATTAATAACTGCTGTTTTTGTATGATTTCTAACTGTGTATTTATCTTGTTATTTTGTTCTTGAATTGTTTTCCTGAATTTTTCCAGGGAACTCTCTGTGTTCTCCTTGATTCTGTTTGTAGTTTCCTTGAGTTCTTGTAGAGTTCTATACACATATCTTCTGAATTCCTTCTCAAATAATTCTATTATCCTGTTCTTCCTCCATGATAGATAATTATTTAGCCTGGGGTTTTATTTCTATTGTCTTGTCCTGCTTTTTTGTTTTGTTTGTTTGATTTGAGGTTGTCTGTTGTTTCCTAGACATTTTGAAGTTGTTGTCTTTAACTGTTAGTTATGTATTGATTTGTTTCACCCTGATTTTATATTTAGGTTTTTTTGCAAGTGTGGAGCAGGACTTTTTTTGGTTATTGATTCAGATGTGCTGGGTTGCTCTCCAGTTTTCTTTGTGTTGGTGGAATCACTTTTGTGAATGTGGATGTATGTTTCTGTTCATCATGAAGGGGATTTGGAGTTGGAACCAGCAGGTGTTGTGGTGGCTTAATGTGATTCTTCTCTTGGATGAGGCAGGGGAGATGGTAGAAAAAAGAAAGAAAAGAAAAGAATAAGAAAGTAGGAAAAAAAAAAAAAAAAAAAGGTGCCAGTAGAGAGTCCCCTTTTTCTGGATTTGTGTTGTTGCTGCTTGCTCCAGGAGTTTGGATTGAGTCTGCTTGGGACAGCTACTAGTGATGAAGTTCTGTTGTCAGTCACAGGCCTGCAGTTCAAAATTGACAGAGACGCCAACATTAGGGAGCCACTTCTTTCCACGTGGGTCTGGAATCCGCAAAAACCCCACTCCTCAGTCCACTCAGTGCTAAAATGTGGTCAAGGAAGAGTAGAATCCAGCCCACTGCAGTGAGCTTGCCCCAGGATCCACCTACTCGCTGCAAGTTTCCTCCTTTCCCCCTCTCCTTTCTGAATTCTGTGCAGCCCAAGCCAAAGGGATATTTGCTCTGTTTCTCAGCAAAGTTATCTACTCATTCAAGTCAGCTCCCAAGGTTACTGTCAGCAATTCCCGGTCTGGGTATTCTGAGTCCCTGAAGTCTCTGTGGGTTCTGTGGTGTGTGTGTGTGTGTTTTCCTTCTCACCACCATTCTCTCTAGTATTGGTAATGAAGTTTCTGCTTCTCCATCTCTCCATCTCCCTGCCAGCTAGGAGTTTTGTTTATTTTTCCCAGCTCTTTAATCTGCTTTTTTTCTCCACCTCCACTAGATCTAATACCTTTTTTTTTTTTCCTCCTCAGCTATCCACAACTCCAGTATCACTGTTTCTATCTGCTACATCTACTTTTTCAGGAGTTAAAATGCTAGAGGGAACAAACATGTGGGCTACAGGTACAATGCCATCTTACCTACCCAAAGACTATAATCTTTTATGGAAACAAACTGCCACATCTTTCTCCCACAGACTGGCTGGTGGATTCTATCTGCCGACTATTTGGTTAGTAGCCAAGTGCTTAACCACTATGCCACCAGGGTTCCTTATATTGATAGTTAAAATTTAAAAAATTAATCTGTATCATAATCAGAATGCAGTAATAATGATGGTTACTTGCAGTGCAGTGAATTACTTAATATGACCCATCTAGCTACTGTCTTTGTGACTCTCATACAGTAATGGGGTGGACCTATGCAAGTAGAGTGTTTGTGGCCCACCAAGGGGATTGGACAGCTAGATGCTAATAAAAATAAGGTGTATGGAACCTGTGATGGTTAAGTTATGTGTCATTTGGACTGGGTCATGATTTTCAGCTAGTTGTCACTTATGAAATTTTGTAATTTGGCAATTATAATGATGTAATTATGAGCTCTGGTGGTGTAATGGTTAAGGCATTTGACTGCTAACCAAAAGGTCATTTGTTCAAACCCACCAGCTACTCTGTGGAAGAAAGATAAACCAGTCTGCTTCCATAAAGATATACAGCCTTGGAAACCCAACGGAATTGCTGTTATTTGGAATCAACTCAACGGCAGTGAGTTTGGTTTTGATTCAGAAAGATGTAATTATCTTCCATTTTGTGATATGCTTCTATGCCTGTGGCTATGGTTCCATTTGGGAGTGAGTTGTCCATTATGTTAGTGAGGCAGGATTAGGGTGAAATGTATTTTGAGTCACTGCATGACTAGAGGGTATAACTAACTCACCACACTTACCTCAGTTACCACCCTTCAAAATTTTTCACTGTCTTGCTCAACTAAGGAGAGTTTCCTTGAGGGTATGGTCTGCATCCAATATATATCAGTGTTCTGGCAAAGTCCTCTCTCTGGCTCTGGATCCTGCATCCAGCATCTGACCTCTGGCTCTTGAAAGTACAGTCAGCAGCCTATTATATTCTCTGTAAGCCAGCTATCATCTAACCTGAAGATTTGAGTTCATCAGTCCCTGCAACCACAAAAGTTGGAAGAAACCTCCACCCTGATGCCTAACCTAGAGATTTGGAACTTGCCAGCCACTACAACAATGTGAACTATTTCCTTGATGGTTCCTGAGTTCTGTGAGATATTGTAGTAAATTATAAAACCCAAAGACAGGAAGGAGTGTACTAAAAGGAAGAAGATATTAGAGATGATAGAGTGGCACAGCAAATTGGAAAAGTTAGACGTTGGAGACATCTTTAACTTCACCTCATAGGAATCACCTTTGTGCATTATTCATGCATTACTGTATTCTAATCATGATAGAGATGAATTTTTCAGATGCAACATACAACCAAATGACAACTGGATTATTTTATTAACTGGCATTATTAACTGAAATATTAATTAATCTACTGTGAATTTTCTCATTTGCTCCTGTCTTCTTATTGCAATATTCAACCTAGTAACATCCACTTCTCTACATTATATTCTTAGTTTAAGAAGAGTTCTCGCTTCTCCTCTTTAAGGTTAAACACTCCATTTATACCCTAGTTTGCCCCCCTTACAATCTCTTCTGGGATCTTGCTCTCTGTTACAGAGGGAAAAGAGATAATTACAGCTACTATAACCCAAATCTCCAGGTCTCTTGTGATTATCTTAATATTTTTCTTTATAGGAGAGGATCCAAGATGGTGTACTCTAGATACACTAGCTAGACTGTCTACCACAAAGACTCAAGAAACTAAGTTAAATGGATACCAGTGACAATCCTGGAACCCAGAGCTTCAAAGAAGAGGGTAAAGAAGCACATCAAATACTGATGAGAGGAAGATATTGAAAAAAAGTAAAACAGCATAAAAGGAGGTATATGGAATAGAGAGCAGCCAACTGCTACAGTGCAGCCATTTTTTTTTCCTTGCTCTTCCTCCCCCACTCTTTTTTTTTTTTTTTTAAATATATTTTCTACAGCAATCTGGAGCCTGTGATCTCACAAAGCCATAACCACCACACCTGCTGCCCCACCCACTTGGTGAGTGCCACGCCCACTCCAGCACCATTGAATTGACAACAAATGGTGGCTAACTATCACCCAGCCTGCCCCCCAGCTGCTCTGCACAACCAATGATCAGAGACTCACAGACCCAGAGAGAGGTGGTGAGCTTCTAGGTGCTGTTAAGACAATCACCAGAGTAGAATATCTGTTCCTTTGCCCAGATATATTAAAACAAAATAAAACAAAAAATCAGAGTGAAGAAAACCAATATACAATTAACAAATTAATACTATAAACCACAGCATCTCACAGACAAGAGACAACTTGACCTCACACACAAAAAAAAATAGAACAAGATGGTTGAAGTAACTGACAAAAATATAGGTCAGAAAATCTAGAAGAAGAAATGCAATTGGGATTACCTGATAAGGAATTCAGAAGACTTATATTTAAGTCCTTTCAACAGTTTAAGGAAGAGATCAGGGAAACCACAGACAAATTTGCAGAAAACACAGACAAAACTAGAATAACTTAGGAAAGGAATACAAGAATAAATTGAGAAAATAAATGGAAAACTAGAAACTACAAAAAAAAAGGAAATAAAAATTCAGAAGACTAGTACTAAATTTTAGACATAGATAATGCATTGGAAAAGGAAAGGAATAAAAATAAATCAATGGAAGACATAATCAGTGAAATTCAAGATAAATCTCTTAATATTAATTTGCTAGAGGAACAGTCTGAAAAATGAATGGGAGAAAAAAATAAGAATACCTATAAATTATGTGAAACATCATCAAGAGGAATAACTTATGTGTGATCAGCCTTCTAAGACAGGAAGAGACCAAAAAAAGGGAGATGGGGGGACACTGAGAAACTTATCAATGATTTGTTGGAAAAAACTTTTCCTTAATATCACAAAAGACAAGAACATATGCATTCAAGAAGCTCAACGAATCCCAAATAAGATCCCAAAAGAAAATCACCAAGACAAATCATAATCAAACTTTCTTAAACCAAAGACAAGAAAAAATCCTGAAAGCACCTCAGGAAAAATAAAAAGTTACCTACAAAGCAGAACCAATAAGACTAAGCTCTGATTTCTCAGCAGAAAGTTTGCAGTCAAGAAGGCAATGGGATGATATATATAACATAGTGAAAGAAAAATATTGCCAACCAAGAATTATATATCCAGTAAAATTGCCCTCAGATCTGATAGCAAAATTAGGATAATCCTAGATAATAAGAAATTACAAGAATTTGTAAAAGCCAGAGCAATTTCACAAAAAATATTAAAGGGAGTCCTTTGGACAGAGAACTAACAATGGCAGACAACAACTAGAGATTAAGACATGCAACAGCATCACCCAGAAATCAACCCAGATATACAATTAATAAAAATAAAATAAAACTTCAACACTGAAAATAGGGAAATAAAGATGACAATTTGCAAACAATGACAACTACAAAGGAAAAATAGAGAATAAAAGAAGAAGTTACAGAATTTCCAAATGGACAGGAAGTCAAAATGATATCAAGATAGAACAGACTACTTTAAACCTGGAAAAATAATAATAAATAACAGGGGAACTTCAAAGAAAATTAATAATCTTTCTCATGAAAAGAAAAATATTATAAACTCTAAGTTAACAAAAAAACAATTCCAATGAAGGAAATGATAAGAAAATCATTAAGCAAAATTACCTCAGCACAGAAAAAAATGTATGGAACAAAGAAATATCAACACCAAAAAAATAAAAGGAAAAAAAAAAGAAGAAGAGTAGTAATTTATACCTGTCAGTAATTACACACTGTACACACTGAAGGAATGTTCGGCAATCTACTTCCATAGAGATACCACCTCAGAAACCTAAGGAGGGATCACTATGAGTCAAATGAACTCGAAGGCAGTGAGTTTGGTTTATGGTGTTTTGGAATATAAGTGGATTAAACGCACCAGTCAGAAAGCAGAGAATAGAAGGGATTAGAAAATATGACCCATCAACATGTTGTCTTCAAGATACACACCTTAGTCACACAAAGAAAAAATAAGCTAAAAATAAAAGGATAACTATCTATCTATCTATCTTTCTATCTGTCAAAAGGCAACCAACAAAAAGAGCAGAAGTGGCGATATTAAATTCTGAAAAAGTAGACATTAAAGCAAAAGAGATAAGGAAGGATATCATAAAATGATTAAAGAATCAATGCAACAAGAGGATATAACCATAATAAATATCTATGCAGTCAATGAAAGATCCCCAAAATAAATAAATCAAACTTTAACAGAATTGGAAAGAGAAAGAGACAACTCCAGAATAAAAGCAGGAGACTTTAACACACTACTTTTTAAAATTCTTTTTTAAAAATCTTTTATTGTGATTTGGGTTCAATTTTACAAAGCAGATTCATTTTACATTCAACAGTTCATACATATTTTGTCTTGTGTTACTGATTACAATCTTCACAATGTAACAGGTCTCCTCTCACCTTCTCCCTGTGGTTACCCCTTCCCTGTGCAAATGCTGCCCATCTGATTCCCCATAGTTGATTGTTCTAAGGAGTTTATCTCCCTGATGTAATTGTTCATCTCTTAGGCTGTCTATTGTTTGGCTGAGAATTAAGCCATGGGAGTGAATCCAACTCCAGACCCAAATAGTGACTCAGAACCAGTCTCAGGATTTAATCAGTATCTATCTGATTAGTAATCCTGGTCTTTTTCATGTTTTTAAATTTTGTTCCATGCTTTTTTTTTCCCACTCTATCCAGGATCTCCAATTTTGATCTCTTCCCAACTTAATGTAAAGCAACTAGAAAGAAACTCAACAAAGATACAGAAGATCTAAGCAACACAATTAACCAAGTAGACCTCATAGACCAATACAGAACACTCTACTCAGTAGCAGTACAATATACATTTCTTTCCTGTGCATGTGGAACAGTCTCCAGAATAGACCATATGTTAGGCAAAAAAGCAAACTTCAATACTTTTTTTTTAATTTTAATTGTGATTTGGGTGAAAGTTTACAGAGCAAATTCATTTTCCGTACAGCAGTTCAAACACATTTTGTTTCATGATGTTGACTGCAATTCCCACAATGTAACAACTGTCTTCCCACTTCCTCCTTGTAGTTACCTCTTCCCTGCATCCTTCCCTCCCATTCACTCCTGCCCCCTGAATTATTTCCCTATTCAAACACTGCCCTTCTGTTCTCCTATGATTGGTCATGCCAATAGAAAGAATCTACAAGACTACTAGTTTGTGTATCTACCTGATGTAAATGTTCACCCCATATCCTTGTCTATTGTTTGACTGGAAGCCACAGGAGTGAGTTCAGTCCCAGACCCAATGGGTAACTGGGGGCCATAGTCTCAAGGGGTCTCACCAGGCTCTGTCAAATTAGCAAACCGAGTCCTTTTTTTTTTTTTTTTTTGAGTTTTATTCCACATTGTTCTCACATTCTAGCCAGGATCTCCTATATAAATCCCCCTCCAACTGGCTGACAGTGGTATCTGGGCACCATCTAGTTCTTCTGGTCTCAGGGTCATATAAGCTGAGGATCACATGGTCTATCAGTCCCTTGGATTAACTGTTTCCATACATCTTTGGTTTTCTTCATTCTTCTTTCCTGCATCCAGATGGCCACTTACAAGTTTTTAAGATCCCTGTCACTAGTCACCAAAGTAGGATGTGGAACAATGATTTTGTGTAGTATGTTATGCTAATTGAGCTTGATGTCTCCTGGGAACATGGTCCTGTGCCCACAAGTCCAACTACTCACTCCCTCAGGGTAGCTGGCTGTGGCCAGGAAGCCACCATCCCTTGTCCCTTGACAGCTCTACTATACACCCAGAAACTCTTATAGCACGTACAAATATGTTTGTAGAAACATTGTCTGTCAACCCTATGGGCACACTCCCTCCTACCCCTGCCCAGACATACCTGATCTTTCAGCCTGTCCACCCATCTAAGCATCAGTAAATTTGAAAACATCAAACTTCTACAAAGCATCTTGTTAGATCACAAAGCTACAAAAGTATAAATCAACAGCAAGATCAAGGAAAAAATACTAAATATGTGCAAACTGAATAACACTGCTTAAAAACTACTGGGTGACAGAAGAAATAATGATAAAATTATTATAGTTAAAATAATCATATGAGAATGAAAAAAAAAAAAAAGCATACCAAAATCTCTGGGACACTGTAAAAACACACGCTGAGTACAATGTATGGAAATAAATTCACACATCAAAATAGAAGAAACCAAAATCAGCACCTTAACCCAATATCTCCAACAATTAGAAAAAGAGCAGCAAAAAAAAAAAAAAAAAAAAAAGCCCACAATTACCAGAAGAAAGGAGATAATAAAAATTTGAGCAGAAATTAATGAAACAGAAAAACAATAGAAAGAATCTACAAGACTACTAGTTTGTTCTTTGAAGGACTGATAAAATCCACAAACCAATGGCAGATTTAATAAAAGAAAAGGATAAAGTGCAAATAACACAAATGAAATAGGAGATGTCACACCACCAATGAAAATGAAAAATATGACAGAATCCTATGAAGAACTGTGCTCCAACAAATTTGAAAACAGAAAAAATTGATAGACTTCTAAAAACACACTATCTACCCAAACTAATACTTTAGTTTTTGAATATGTTCAAATATTAGAATATTTGAACAGAACTGTCAGAAAGAAGAAATTGAAGAGGTCATTAAAAAAAAAAAAGTCGTAGTTCAGGCAGTATCACTGGTGAATTCTACTAAACATTGGAATATTCAAACTATTTCAGAGCATAGAAAAAAAAAATAGACTATTCCCCAACTCATTCTATGATGCACATATAACTGTGATACTAAAACTAGGCAAAGACACCACTAAAAAAGAAAATTATAGACCAGTATCCCTCATGAACACAGATGCAAAAATTATAGATAAAATCCTAGCCAATATTATCCAACCAAATATCAATAATAATAATAATAACACATCATGACTTAGGAGGATTCATACTAGGTATTCAATGACAGTTCAACATTAGAAAAACAATCAACATAATCCACCACATAATTGAAACAAAAGAAAAGAACCACATGATCATATCACTTGATGTAGAATAAACATTTGACAAAATCCAACACTCATTCTTAATTTTAAAATAAATAAATTAAAGATCTCAGAAAAATAGGAATAGAAGGGAAATTCCTCAACATATTCAAGGGCATATATGTAATACCAATGGCCAAAATTTCTCAACAGAGAGAAACTGAAAGCATTCATTTTCCCAATGGGAACCAGACAAGAGTGCATTCTATCACCACTCCTCCTCAATATTGCATTAAAAGTCTCAGCCAATAAGTAAGAAAGAGAAAGAAGTAAAACTACCTGTATTTGCAGGAGATATGATCCTTCACACAGAAAATCCCAGAGCCGCAACAGGAAAATTACTGGAACTAATAGAAGGATTCAGCAAAGGGCAGAGTATGTGATCAACATACAAAAATCAGTCGGACTCCTCAACAAAGAGAACTCTGAAAAAGAAATTAGGAAAACAATACCATTTACAATAACCACTCAAAAGATGAAGTACTTAGGAAGAAATCTAAACAGAGACACAAAAGACCTATACAAAGAAAGCTACAAAGTACTACTACAAGAAACCAAAAGAGATCTACATAAAAGGAAGAATAGCGTGGTCATGGATAAAAAGACTCAATATAGTGAAAATGTAAATACTTTCCAAAGCAATCTACAGATATAATACAATTCTGATCCAGCTTCCATGACCTTTCCTGGAAGAGATGGAAAAAACTAATCACTAACTTTGTATGGAAATGAAAGAGACCTGGGTAAGTAAAACACCACTAAAGAAGAACAAAGCAGGAAGCCTCACATTCCCTGATCTCAAAATCTACTACGAAGCCACAGCAGTGAAAACTGCCTGGTATTGATACAATGACAGACACATAGACGAATATAACAGAATTGAGAACCCAGAAGTAAATCCATTCACCTACCAACAGCTGATCTTTAACAAAGGGCTGAAACCCATAAAATTGGGAAAATATGGTCTCTTTAATAAATGGTGCTGGCACATTAGATATGCATTTGTAGAAAAATGAAACAAAATCCATTGCTCAGACCATATACAAAAACTAATTCAAGATGGATCAGAGACCTAAATGTAAAACCTAAAACTATAATCAAAGAAAAAACTGGGGCAAAATTAAAGGGCCTTAATACATGACATAAATATACAATCAAATATATATATAAATTCACAAACAGTAAATAACAAATTAGATGACTGAGACCTCCTAAAAATTAAACTAGATATTAAACATAAATTAAATATATGTGCATCAAAAGATTTCACCAAAGGGTAAAAATATAACCTACATATTGGGGAAAAAAATTGGCAATGACATACCGGACAAGGGTCTATTCTCTCAAATTTACAGACAACTTTAACACATCAACAACAACAACAAATCCAATTAAAAAATGGAGCAAAGATGTGGATAGACACTTCACCAAAGAAACAGGCATGAACAAACACATAAAATGCTTGTAATCATTAGCCACTGTTGTTGTTAGGTACCATCAAATCGGTTCCAACTCATATCAAACCTGTGCACACAGAATGAAATACTGCCTGCTGTTGTGCCATCCTCAAAATTGTTGCCTGCTTCAGTGCACTGTTGCAGTCAGTGTGCCAATACATCTCACTGAGGGTCTTCCACATTTTCACTGACCTCTACTGTGGTGGTTACACTTGTGTGTCAACTTGGCTGGGCCTGGCTGAGTGGCTGGGCAGCTGACTGTAGTTATTCCCCATGATGAGATTGCTAATTAACTCCATGGTGGACTCTATTGGAGCAGCTGAGTAGCTGCTTTGGGTATGTGGTCTGCTTCTTGTGTATAAGAAACAGCTTTGGGAATGGTCTCCAGCCCATGGCACACTTGAACACTGCTTGTAGCCATGTCATTGTTCAGCAGCCTGTCATGCTCTGCCGACCTTGGGACTTTCAATGGACTTGAAAGAATGGCCTGCCATGTGGTTTGGTAACATCAGGACTGCGCCTTTTTACTTGTCAACCTTGGGCTTGTTAGCCTCAGCAGCTGGTAGCTGAGTGAAGAAAAACCACTAGCTCCAGTGGGCAGGAGCAGGAGCCAGAGCTGAAGCCAAAGGCTGACGGGCTTTCACCCAGCCCCTAGAGCCTGGCACTTGGAACTCGGACTTAAAGCCTCCAAACTGTAAGAGAATGAATTCCTGTCTCTTCAAGCCATCCCATTTGTGGTATATTTCTTGTCAGAGCAGCACTAGGTAATCAGAACATCTACTTTACAAAACATCATGTCCTTCTCCAGGGACTGGTCCCTTCTGACAACATGACCAAGGTATGAGAGATGAACTTTGGCTAATCTAACATCTAAGGAGCATTCCAGCTGTATTTCCTCCAAGACAGATATTTTGTCCTGTTAGTAGTCCATAGTATGTTCAATATTCTTTGCCAACAACACAATTCAAATGCAACAATTTTTCTGCAATATTCTTTACTCTTTATCAACTGCTCACATGCATATGAGGTTATTGAAAATATGATGGCTTGTACCAGGAACACTTTAGTCTTTAAAGTGACATCTTTTTACTTCAATGCTTTAAAGAGGTCTTTATTATTTTTTTTATTGTAATTTGAGGGAAAGTTTACAGAGCAAATTCATTTTCCATACAGCTGTTCATACACATTTTGTTTCATGACATTAACTACAATTCCTCACAATGTATCCAGAAGCCTTTTGCAGCTGATTTGCCCAATGCAATACATCACTTGATTTCTTGACTGCTGCTTCCATGGACATTGATTGTGGATCCAAGTGAAATAAAATCCTTGACAACTTCACTCTTTTCCCCATTTGTCATGATGTTGCTTATTGGTCCAATTGTGAACATATTTGTTTTCTTTATGTTCAAGTGCAATTCATACTGAAGGTATGAATTGATCTTCATCAGTCAGTGCTTCAAGTCACCTTCACTTTCAGCAAGCCAGGTTGTGTCATCTGTATATCACAGGTGTTCATGCATCATCCTCTAATCTTGATGACATGTTCCTCTACCTATAGCCCAGCTTCTTGGATTATTTGCTCAGCATACAGATTGAGTAAGCATGGTGAAAGGATACAACCCTGATGCACACTTTTCTTAATTTTAAAGCATTCCCTATCCCCTTGTTCTGTTTGAATGACTGCATCTTGTTCTATGTACAGGTTCCACATGAGCACAATTAAGTGTTCTGGAATTCCCATTCTTCACAATGTTATCTATAATTTGTTATGATCCACACAGTCAAATGCCTTTGAATAGTCAATAAAACACAGGTAAATATCTTCCTGGTACTCTTTGATTTCAGCCAAGATCCATCTGACATCAGCAATGACATCTCTTTGGACTCCACATCTTCTTCTGAATCCAGCTTGAATTTCTGGCAGTTGCCTGTCAATACACTGCTGCAACCATTTTTTAATTATTTTCAGCAAAATTTTACTTGCCAGGCATTAGGCTCCTAAATTTACTCCTATTTTTTCTTTGATTATCTTGATCCTCTAGTTTTACATTTAGGCCTTTGATCCATCTTGAGTTAGTTTCTGTATATGGTGAGAGATATGTAACCTCTTTCATTTTTGTGCAAATGGATATCCAGTTTTGCCAACACCATTTGTTAAAGAGACTATCTCATCTTCATTTAATGGCTGTGGCCCTTTGTCAAAGATCAGCTGTGTATATATGTGGAAGGATTTACTTCTGGGTTCTCAATTTTGTTTTGTTTGTCTATGTGTCTGCCATTGTACAAATACCACGTTTTGACTACTGTGGCTATGTAGTATGTTTTGAGGTCAAGGAGTTTAAGGCCTCTTATTTTGTTCTTCTTCTTTAGTAGTGCTTTGCTTATCCAGGGTTACTTTCATTTGCATATAAAGCTGATGACTAGTTTTTCCATATCTTTAACGAATGATGATGGAAATTGGATCAGGATTCCATTATATTTGTAGGTTGCTTTGGGCATTATTGATATTTTCACTGTGTTAAGTCTTCGTATCCATGAGAATGGCACATTCTTCCACTTATGTAGGTCTCTTTAGGGTTCTTGTAGTAGTGTTTTGTAGTTTTCTTTATATAGATCTTTTGTGTCTCTCTTTAGATTTCTTCCTAAGTACTTCATCTTTTGTATGGTTTTTGTAAATGATGATGTTTTCCTGGTTTCCTTTTCAAAGTTATTTTTGTACAGGAGTCTGGCTGATTTTTGTATGTTCATCATGTGCTCTGTCTCTTTGCTGAATCCTTCTATTAGTTCTAGTACAGTAAAAAGAAATTTACAGACTTGGAAAAAAATTGGCAATCATATATGGACAAGGGACTAGTCTCTAAAATTTATCGAAAACTTCAACATCTCAATAACAGAAAGACAATTCAATTAAAAATTTACAGAGGTGGACAGATATTTCATCAAAGACATTCAAGCAACTAACTCATGAAGAAATACTTACAATCATTAGTCTTTAGAGATGCAAATCAAAACAACAATTAGATAACATCTCACAAAAGCATTAATATCAAAGCTCAAAAAAACAGAAAACAAAAAATCCTACTGAAGTTGTGGAGATACTAGAATGTTCAAACACTGCTGTTGGAGCTGTAAAGTGGTACAACCACTGTGGAAAACAGTATGGGGCTTCCTTCAAAAGCTGGAAATAGAAATACCATATGATCTAGCACTGCTACAACTATGTATATATCCTAGAGAAACAATAGCTATAAAATGAACAGATATATGCACATTCATGTTTATTGCAGCATTATTCACAATAGCAAAAAGATGGAAACAACCTAAGTGCCCATTAGCACATGAATGGTCAATCTATGGTACACAAAAACAATGTAATACTATGCAACATTAAAGAAAACTGATGCATCTGGGAAACACCTCATAACATAGATGAACCTAAAGGACATTATGCTGAGTGAAATTAGTCAACCATAAAAGAACAAATACTGTATGATACCACTACTGTTAAAAGTTTAGAAAAAGTTTATCCACAGAAAGAATCATTCTTTGAAGGTTATTAGGGGTGAGAGGGAAAAGGAGAGTAAATTACTAACTAGAAGGTAGACAAGTATTAACTTGAGAGAAGGGAAAGGCAATATACTATAAGGGAAAAATCAACACAAAATGATCAAGGCAGATAAAGACACCTGGAGGAGCACAAGAGTTAAAGGCAGCAAAGATAAATATTATTACATACACAATCCTGCAGTAACAGTAGTAACTATAATCTACAAATGGATACGTAGCACATTCAAGCTGAACAGGTGTGGGAAGGTGAATGGGACTACATTCATGAATATATATAGATTTGTCAGAGGCTATTTCGACATATGTATTTACATGTGCTACAAATATATACAGGAGTATAGTAG
The DNA here is from genome assembly GCF_000298275.1 of Orycteropus afer afer. Taxonomy (NCBI): domain Eukaryota; kingdom Metazoa; phylum Chordata; class Mammalia; order Tubulidentata; family Orycteropodidae; genus Orycteropus; species Orycteropus afer. The sequence goes on from NW_006921771.1 coordinate 5,938,621, forward strand.
AACATATAGGGACAAAGTTATGAAAATTTCTTAATCATAACCAAAGACCTTCAGGAAATGAATCACTGGGCATGGAGCCTCAGGACTATAGTCACAGGAGACACTAAGGTCAATAGACATAACATAGTCCCAAAGACAATGTTCTACATTCTACTTTGATGAGTAGTGACTGGGGTCTTAAAAGCTTATGAGTGGCTGACTTCCAGTAAGATGGAGAAATAGGCAGACAAGCGACACAGACCTTCGTCAACAAAGAAAAGAAAAACCAATTGACAAAGATACAGAAGATAATCCTGGAGCCCTGAGCTTTGAAAGGAACTATACAGAAGTGGATTAGGCACCAACTAGTGGAAAAATCTGAACGAAAACAGTGAGTACAGAGATGGTCGGAGCTGCAGATTGTCAGCTACTCTGACAGGACCAACAGCCTGAATATTTCCAAGTGGTATTGGGACCTGAGAATTGACCTAAAGATCAGCCCTAGTCACCAAGGGCTGTAGGGACGACTATGCTGGTGGCCTATGACTAGGAAGGGAAACAGCAAAGAGGGAGACAAACTGAGCTGTTGACTTTTCACTGTCTGGAGGGTGCAGCTATTTTGATTGCTTATACGTGGCAGCCATTTTGAATATTTAAAGCGACCGAGGGTGCAGCCATATTGAATGTTTACAAGAGGTGGCTATTTTGGATATTTAAAGTGACCGAGGACACAGCCATTTTGAATGTTTACAAGTGGTGGCCATTTTGGATATTTAAAGTGACTAAGGGTGTAGCTATTTTGAATCTTTACAAGTGGCAACCATTTTCAATTTTAAAATCATAGCATCCTCATTTGGATTCCAGGGACCTAAGAATAGGCTCTGTTTGCCAAGGTCAGCAGGGACATCCGAGAGAATGACAACAGGAAAGGAGGCAGGTGGTGAGTGTATAAGTGCTGTCAACAAGTGAATAGAGGAGCACAGTACCATGTTTGCATAGACAACATACAAAGAAAACTAAAATCGTGGGCAAGTCACTTTAACATACAATCACCAATTAAATATAAACACAAAAATGTCACAATGCCTTGGAAACAACAGAGCAACACAGTCCACACAAAGAAGCAAGATAAAGCAGAAGAATCAAGGGACAAGGATACAGAACCAAAACACATCCCTGATGAAGATGTGGCATGGGAACTCCCTGATAAGGAATTCAAAAAAATTATATTTAGGTATCTTCAATGAATTGAGAGATAGATCAAGGAAAACACAGAGAGAACCCTAGAACAATTTCAAAAGACAATACAAGAACAAAATGACAAAATAAATGAAAAATTAGAAATGATACAAAATCTACACACTGAAATACAGAAGATTAATACTAAATTTTCAGAAGTAGATAACATATTGAATGGGCAAAAGAGCAGAATTGAATCAATGGAAGACAGAATTAGGGAGATTGAAGGCAAATACCTGAACACTTCTTTGGAAAGAGATGAATCAGAAAAGGTCAAAACAAAAATGAAGAAACGCTAAGGTTCATGTGGGATACCATCAAAAGGAATAACCTACATGTCATCAGAATTCCAGAACAGGAAGAGACAAATAAAACCACAGAGAAAATTATTGAAGATTTGTTGGAAGAGAATTTTTCTGGTATGATGAAAGATGAGAATATATCCATTCAAGAAGTCCAATGAACCCCAAACAGGATAGACCCCAAAAGAAAATCACCCAGACATATCATCATCAAACTTACCAAAACCAAAGACAAAGAATCATGAGAGCAGCATGGGAAAAACAGTAAGTTCCCTACAAGGGGCAACCAATAAGACTAAGCTCAGATTCTTTACAGAAACCATGCAGGTGAGAAGACAATGGGCTGGTATATATAAAACTCTGAAAGAGAAAAATTTCCAACCAAGAATTAGGTACCCAGAAAATTATCCCTCAAATATGATGGTGAAATTAGGACATTTCCAGATAACCAGAAATTAAGGGAATTTGTTAAAACCAGACCAACCTTACAAGAGATGCCAAAGGGAGCCCTTTGGACAGAAAAACAACAACAGCCAACAACACCTGACCATTAACACACATGATGATATAACCCAGAAACCAACCCAGCTATGGAAGTATCCAAATAAAGAAGCCTGTGAGATTGTAAACAGGGAACCAGAGACATCAATTGACAAATAAGGACAACTACAAACCAAAAAGAGGGAAAAAAAAAACGTGTCATTACAGAACTTCTAGATGGTAGGGAAGTCAAGACAACTACAAGAGAAAACAGACTGTTCTAAACTTGGGAAGAAAACTATAAATCACAGGGTAACCTCAAAGAAAAATGATAAACCTTCAAATCAAAAAAGAGGACCAGCATAAATATTCAGCAAACACTAAAATAGCAATGAAGTAAGTGATAACATGATTCATAAACAAAACGAGCTCAGCATAGAAAATTATATGGAACAAAAAAATCTACACCATGAAAAAGCACATAACAAAAATGACAGCAAAAAATTCATATTTGCTGATAATTACATATCTGGCAAGGCACTTATCTCTAAGATTTATAGCGGAAGAGAGGATGACCAAACTATGGTACCTACATATAATGGAATGCTGGGCAGTACTAAAGAATAATATAGAGTCTGCAAAACACAGCATAATATGGATGAACTTGGAGGATTTTATGCTGATTGACATAAGTCAATCACAGAAGGACAAATATAGTATTAGTTTGTTGTTGTGAAGGGTCAAGGAAAGGTTTATATATGGAGGAAACTTTCTTTGTTGGTTGCCAGGGGTGGGAAAGGAGGGGAGGGGACACTGACAAAAAAACAAAAAAATGCATTGACCCATGTCACTTTAGTTTTGTGTATTTCACTGTATATAAATTATATTTCAATAAAATGCATTAAGAAGGAAAAAAAATGCTTATGAGTGGCCATCTAACTTGCAATTACTAGTCTCTCCCCATCTGGAGCAAAGAAAAGAAAAGAAAATCAAAGACACAAGGAAACAATTAATCTAAAGAATTTATGAAACTCAGCCTTCACAACCCCAAGATCAGAAGAACTAGATGGTGCCTCACCACCATCTCTGACCACTCAGAAAAAGATTATAACAGGAGGTCAAAATAATAATAATAATAATAATAATTTATAGATCAGGCTCACTGGTCTGACAAACACCACTGGAGTCCCTAACACTATGGCCCTTAAGCACCCTTCAAGTCTGGAACTGAACTCACCTCTATGGCTCAACTTTCAATCAAACAATAGACAAAACTATATGGTGAACAGTAACTCCAGAGAAGGACACACTCTTTTTTTTTTTTTTTTCTTTATTTTAAGAGCTTGTTTTACATTCAATGTAATGTGTACATTTAGTTTCATTCCCCATTTACCATGTCCAACTCTAACCCAGTTTCCTCCCCTCCCTACCCTGTAACCCTTTCCCATGCCCCTCATATTTATGCACTCCTGTTTGTCCTGCATTTCCTCAATTTGAATGTTGGTCCTCTGGTGTCCCATGGTCTATTGCTCTAAGAGATGTATTACCATAGAGTATGTGGGTGCGTCATCCTGGGTTGAATAGTCTGTGTGTACATCTTGTTAACTATTAGGCTGAGAGCCAGCTCCTGGGGGTGCATTTTATTCCAGGTGCAGAATGTATTCCAGGGCCATAGTATTGGGGATCTCAGCAGATTTCTTCTGAGCAGTAATTCTTTTTTTTTTTTTTTTTTGAGCAGTAATTCTTGTCATAATTGAGTTTTGGGATTTTGTTCCACATTTTTCCTCCCACTGTATCCAGGATCTCCCGATTTGATCCTTTCCTGAGTGGTGGGCATTGGTAGCTGGGCACCATCTAGTTCTTCTGGTCTCAAGGGCCATCATGTCCTATGGCTGATTGCTTCTAAAATGCCCTTTTTCTTTTTGCATTCTTCTTCACTTCCAACACTAGCAGACGATTAGCTGCATCTTAGATGGCCGCTTGAAAGCTTTTAAGACCCCAGTTGCTACACACCAATGTAGGATGTGGAACAACGCTTTTATGTATTTTGGTGTGCCAATTGAGTCTGGTGTCCCCCAGTACTATGGTCCTGAGATGGTAGATCTATTGGATTTCTCTCCCACAGTGTCTGGATGTCTGTGAGGAATTACTCTGTGTCTGTCTTTTATTGTTTCTGTAAGGACTGCAGGTATTTTTTTGTATCACTGGTGTCTGTGCAAGATTAGCCTCAGCTGAATCTATCCTTAGTCTAGAGTATACTTCTGTTCACTGACCCCCATCTGATCATCTCAGGTGTTTATGTGTTTATCTGTAGCCTGGTGTTTGGTGTTAATGGCAAGGCAGTATTGTGGACACATTGGTTGGTATTAGCATCTGTCATCTATTTATGTGCATAAATAGATGTCCTCCCATTTCCTAATGTTATCATGGTGGTCATTGCTCTTTCCCATACATCCCTCTCCCTACCCACATCAGCATGTAGGCCCCAACTAGCCCAAAATTAATCCCTCCCCTTCCCACCCCATCTTGGTAACCTACTAAATGGGTTCCCTTTCCCAAGTAAACCTTTCTCTGTCTTTTTACGGTAATGGGCTCATACAGTACTTATCTTTTTGCAATTGACTTATTTCACTCAGCATAATGTCCTCCAGGTCCATCCACATTGTGAGATGATTCATGTATCCCTCATTGTTCTTTAATGTAGCATAGTATTCCATTGTGTGCATATACCATAATTTGGTTATCCACTCATCCATTGATGGGCACTTAGGTTGTTTCCATCTCTTTGCTATAGTGAATTGTGCTGTGATGAACATTGGTGTACATATGTTTGTTTGTGCGCTATCTCTCACCTCTTTAGGATATATTCCTAGTAATGGAATTGCTAGGTCAAATGGTACTTCTATTTTCAGTTTTTTAAGGAAACACCATACCATTTGCCACAACAGTAGTATCGTTTTACAATCTCACCAGCAATGCACAAGAGTTCCAATCTCTCTGCAACCTCACCAGCATTTATTTTCTGACTTGTTGAACTTTGCTATTATTGCTGGGGTGAGATATCTCATTGTTGTTTTGATTTGCATCTCTCTAATGATTATAATGATTGCGAGGAATTTCTCATGTGTTTGTTGGCTGCCTGTATATCTTCTTTGGTGAAGTGCCTGTTCAAGCCTTTTGCTCATTTGTGCATTGGGTTATTTGCCTTTTTGGTATTGAGGTGTTGAAGTTTTCTACAGATTTTGAAGATAAGTCCTTTATCAAATATGTGATAGGCAAATATTTTCTCCCAGTCTGTAGGTTCTCTTTTTACCCTTTTGAGGAAGTCTTTCAAAGCACATAAGAATTAAATTGTTAAAAGGCCCCAATCATCTAGCTTCTCTTCTATCTCCTGCACATTCTGGGTTATGCTTGATAGTCTATTTATGCCATAAATTAGGGCTCCCAGATTTTTCCCTATTTTACCTTTGATGAATTTTATAGTTTCGGGTTTTACATTTAAGTCTTTGATGCAGCTTGAATTTGTTTTTGTATATGGGGTGAGGTATGGGTCTTGTTTCATTTTTCTGCAAGTGGATATCCAGTTTTGCCAACACCATTTGTTAAAGAGGCTGTCTCTTCCCCATTTAATGGGTTTGGGACCTTTGTCAAATATCAGTTGTCCATAGATGGATGGATCTATATCTGGACTTTCAATTCTGCTCCATTGGTCTATCTGTCTATCATTGTACCAATACCATGCTGTTTTGACTGCTGTAGCTGTATAGTATTTCTTAAGATCTGGGAGTGTGAGACCTCCCACTTGTTTTTCTTCTTCAGAAGTGCTCTACTTATTCGAGGTCTCTTTCCTTTCTATATGAAATTAGTAATTAGTTTTTTCGTGTCCTTAAAAAATTTTGTTGAAATCTGGATCAGGATTACATTAAATGTACAGATTGCTTTAGGCAGTATTGAGATTTTCACAATATTTAGCCTACCTATTCATGAATAAGTTAGGTTCTTCCATTTGTGTAGTGTCATTGTTGTCTCGTAAAGACACACTCTTTAGAACAATCAACCATAGAAGATCAAAAAGGGTGACATTTTCCCAGGGATAAAGCTCAGAAGGCAAAGAGGGATAGGAAAAAAGGAAGGACCACAGGAAAAGGTAAAGACATGGAGGACATGGGAAGAGTGCTCTTACATTGTAAGATTTCAATCCATGTCACAAAACAAAATGTATATGAACTGTTGAATGGAAAATCAATTTGCTCTGTAAATTCACAATTTAAAAAAATTGAAAACAACAACAATTAAAAAAATAAAAAAAAAAACTTCTGATGTTTTCCTGCCAGGGCACAAACAGAAACACAATTTCTTTATTAAAAAAAAAAAAAAAGATCCACATCCACATTCCCACAAGTAGCCCTGTGGCAAAGGAGTTAAGTACTTGACTGCTAATCAAAAGGTCAGTGGTTCGAACTCATCAGTCACTCCACAGGAGAAAGATGTGACAGTCTACTTCCATAAAGTTTTATAGCCTTGGAAACTCTATTGGGCAGTTCTACTCTCTCCTGTAGGGTCACTCTGAGTTGGAATCGACTCAACATCGGTTGAGTATACACTTTCCCAATATTTTGCTCCACTGAAAAATGGATTTCATACCCATGGCCATTCTCTTAGTACATAAACCATATTTTATATATATATCATGTTTTCCATAATATATATTTAGCTGTTCATATAGTCAATAACCATTTGATATACATATCATAATAGAACATACACCATACAAACACACGTTTCCAACTTATTATAACAGAAAAACCATTAGACATTGGATATCAATACCTATACGTGGTATAGTAAATTACCTGGTATGGCTTTTCTAACCATAAATCTTTGTAAACTTTGTGGTGGAATTTGCTGTGAGCAACTGAGGAGCTCCTGATTGTAAAAGTTATCTACCTGGGGTATTTCTGTTGGGTGTGCCAAAATGTTCTGGGAAGTTCACTCTCTCTCAGGTGCTTAGAATTCTGTTGTTATGATTGGCTAGTTTGGCCGCTCTGTCAGGCTCAAAAGGAGGCCTCCTAGAGGCAGAAGTCTCTCTGACTGCTGGATGCAAATGATGTGCTGCTGAGAGAAACGTGCTCCCAAGAGAAACGCACTCCTGAGAGACACGTGCTGCTCAGAAAGAGATGCAAGAGACATGCATTGCTGAGGGAGACACTGAGGAACATGCAGTGCTGTGAGAGACTGTTGGTGGAGAGAGAGCAGGCTGAGAGAGATTGTTTTTCCTAAACTTGAATTGTAACCTGGTGCTTCCCTAATAAACCCCATAATCTGTGAGTACTGTGTGGCCACTGCAGTCAATTATCAAACCCAGCAGAAAGGTGGTGAGTGCTGCGGGAGGAATGGTTGGTGTCAGGGTTGGTGAAAGGCATGGAGGGAGGCAGCATGTCTGGCCTCACAGGAATAGGCCTTGGACTACTGATAGTGATTCTGTCTTCCTCTTGTGTGGATAGAGGAGGTCAGAAGATGTGGCCTCCCGCCCTTTTGGCAGTCTATATAAAATGATAAGTTCAGAAGACAGTAATATCCATACATGTGTGTTCATGCTCTCTCTTCTCTTTCTCTTTCTCTCTCACTAACACATACACTTCATACACACTATTTCATAAATATGACAGAACAATATAAACCAAATGTAATTAAATAGTTCTAACAATTTATAATAATAGATCATACTAACAATTCATTAGAATTTTATATTAGCTGATTGTTTGGTTAAAAAGGAAAAATGGTAATGCTGAATATATTAAAATAAAAATTTAATAAAAATTCAGTTTCTCAAGGTAAGGAAAGGAATATTCAACATTGCTAGAGAGAATACATATTGATACAATTTGACATATGAAAAATAAAATACATGAATCATTTGACTTAATTCTACTCAAAGGAATGATCCTTCAGATATATTTAAACAAATATAAAGAGGTACATCCACAAGAAAGATTCTATGTAACATTGTTTATGATAGCAAAACAAACCAACAAAACTTAAGACAATGTAAGTATCTATCAGTAGGGTTGTGGCTAACTGAATATAATTCTAAGGGACCATTAACAACAATGAGTTTACTCTGTACTGATATGAAAAGATCTCTAAGACATATGAAATTATTCACTCTGTAGAAGTACAGAACAGTGTGTATGATATGTTCACCTTTATGTCTTGACAAGGATATGTGCATATACATGTAAATAGACATATAAATGCACACATACATATATCTGTTGGCATATAGATAAATCACATGTACATAGATATTTTCTGGAAGAATAAATAACTATTGATGATTGTGCCTTCTGAGAGTTATTTCTTGAGGAAACTAGATTTTCATCATTTACTGTACTGTACAATTATAACATTTTATCATGAGCATGTGTTTTTCTGTAAAAGTAACATCAGTTTTTCAGAGAACTAGCTGGTAGCAGTTAAGATTCCAAAGTTTCAATTGCTTAAGAATATGAATGTACACTCATTAGAGTGTTTTTGGTTTATAGATCCTTTGAAAAGCTGAATTTCAAAATAGATCTTCCACTCTAGAAATTAATACAGTAATTATACTGTATCTTGATTTATTTGTCCTGGTGCAAGATTCCAATAACTTATAAGATATGGAGATCCATCCCAGAAACCTCACTTTGTAACACCCGAGATGTCTTCTCCTTGTTTGTAGTATCATAGAGTGGATTGTTCTTCTCTGTATAGCTGGCATAGGGCTGCATTTCATCCTTAGAAAGAATTCAAAGTCAAAATCAATTTTTAAAAGCCAGAAAATCATCACAGAAACTATCCATATTTCTCAAACAGACAGCCACAGCTTACTTGTGTCTCTGTGCTTACTCAAACATAAAAGACTTTGTTCTAATATTTTATAATACGTGTGTGTGTATGTATGCAAATGTATTGATAATGTCCCAGTGTGAGATGGCAAAAATTGTGTGAATAAGAATGGAGGATGAAGTGATATGAGAAGTATTTCAAAGGCGGACAGTTTATAAGACTCAGCAAATGGTTATAAGAAAGTAGGGAGTGGAATAGGTTTAAAGCTTGAGTAACAATGAAATGGTGATGGTACCACCATTGAAAAAGGAAAGTCAGGAGTTAGAGATCATTTCATGGAGGAGAAGACACCAGTTAAGTTCTCCAAAGATTACAGTTCAAACTAGGAAACATGATGCATTATGTTGGATGCAATTCGTAAAGTGAAACTGTGGATTTTGCAGTGATGCAACAGAATGTGGTAGTTAATTAACAAGAAGAATATACCTGCCTATTAGTGTTATTAAACCAAAATCTTTAACTCTTCAACTAAGTCACTAGTGGTTATGCAAATAGCAAATTATATGACTAGATAATAGTTTGCAAATATTCTTCTTTTTTGTCTTAACTCCTCAAAACTTGAATAGTTTCTCTTTTAGTCAGTTTATATTTTCTGGAAAAACCAAAATAAACTGGAGAGAATGCATAAAAGGACATTATTTAGATTGAAAATAGAAAAAAATAATGTACTATTTATAGCTGAGGTTCATTTTGGTAGAAGCCATAAGAAGTCCAGAAATAAATGATCAAAAATGAGTGAAAATTGCTGCTTGTAATTATATAACTAAGTAAAGGAATTCAATATTTTAGGAAAAGAATTTAAGCTATGCAACAGAGCTTGATGTGATACAGTATATGCAACAATTCCTCTTAGGCACATGAAAGATTTGCTGTCTTTCTTTTCTCAAACAAAATTTTGCAGAAACATATCTTCCAAGATCCTCCTCATACAGCTAATTCATCATGTTGTGTGTCTCAGTAACCTATAAAACCCCTTTTAATCCAAACTAAATCAACTCTAAAAGCTTTAAGATAAATTTGTTGATTACTGATGTTAACATTTTAATATTACCCAGTCAGTAAATTCCATATTTTTTATTTTTTTCTTGCATCAGTAAAGCTAAAGAAAGGGGAAGAAAATCATCAATCAATACCTGCAGTAGTTTTCAAGGCATAAATAGATAAAATGATGAATAAAATAAAAAAAATCCAATGGATGATATGTAGAACAGTTTGGATTTCTGATGTTCGGCCACCTGTAAATATACAAACAAAATTACACTGCTCAGGGATGTCTCCTTCTACGTGAAATTCATTTCTGTGATCTTATTGTAAGTACTCTATCCTATTAATAAACATGGCCATCAAGTCAATTCCAACTCATAGGATTTCCAAGGCTGTGAATCTTTACAGAAGTAGATTGCCTCATCTTACTCCCACAGAGCAGCTGGTGGGTTTGAAACACTGATGGTCTGATTAACAGCCAAATGCCTTAATCACCATCAGAGTTCCCTTTAACCCATTAATATTTCTAAGAATTATTATATGGAAATTGTTTCATTAATTCAAACTTCAGAGTTCCCAGAAAGATACCATGTTATTTCAGGATTTTATTGCTTTTAAAAATAAGAATTTGTGAATGGCAAGTCCCTGAAGGAGAGAGGTAAAATTAGATCTGTCTGTTATTTTAATAGCAGAGTGTTTCTCACTTCTAATATTTGGAAATAAATGGAGCATTCTAAGAAAAATATTTGAAAAAATCATCCTAATTCTGAGGTCACCTTTCTGCCAGGGATTGATGTGAAAATAAATGCATGGCAGCACCTTTGAAATGTGTAGTAACTGCTGGCAGCAGTGTATGGCTGGCTCAACTGTTAAGAACTGCTGGTAACAGAATAGAAAGTACATTCTGACAAGAGGATTAGTCAATGAAGGACTCACCAGCTCTGAGAGGCAGTGGTTTTAAAACTGTTGTCTGAGTTCAATGAATGTGGTTTGGGGGCAGCAAAGGAGGTGAAATAGGGGTGCTGAGGGCTAACACCCCATCTCTCCACCCTCCTTCAGCAGTTTGTTTTTTGTGTTTTAAATACTGGATTTTTCAGTATTTTATTCAAAAAAGAAAGGGTTGGTTTGACAGCTAAAACAACATTGTTTGGAAATGTACGCTATAAACAAATGAGGTCTCTCTTGTTAGACGTGTGCTTGCTGAAGAACTGCCTCATAAGGATGACACACAAGAGATCCCTGCACTAGGTGAGAGGGAGTCTCTTCCGATTCTAAGATTCTATAAACATGAACTCATAATATCATAGTGAATGGTCTGATTTCATACAGAATCTGCACAGTTACTTTTCTCAATAAATATTGCTAAATTCTTTAAATAATAATGATCACAATTATCGACTTAAGAATGGACATTGAAAAATGCTGGCTTAAGTACATAGGTTTTTCTGTTCTCCTTTCTTAAAAACATCAGTAAAGAAAATTTAAACATATAGATTTGGAAAGACAAAGAACAGGAATGGAGATAAGAGTAGATGAGAGATTTTAGCCTGTTTTTAAGAAAAAGTAGAACAGAAGAATGACTCATTGTTCCAGAGTGGAATAATAAACATTAGTGATGACAGAACTCCAGGGAACCTTAGAATAGAAAGCACCTAAGATAGAGAAAGGGAACTGTGGGCTATGAAATGTGGGACTAAAAGTTGGAGCTTGTTTGAAAGTCTGTAGAGAGAGCAGATAGGCTGCCTAGTGCCCTGCCCCATTAGGTGCAGCCAGGCAACTATATCTTCCCCAACCAACCCAAAACGGGAAGTTTAGCCTAGAAAGGATGAACTGGAGAGAGTCCAGAATCAAGGTTCCAGAAATAATGGAGAGGGGATATAAGATGCCAGACTGAGGACAAGTATTAAAGGAAAGTCTGAGTTCTGAGCAGTGAGACCTCTCCCTCTTTGCTCCCAGAAAATAGGCTTATCAAGCTTATTCCTCCAACACAAGAGACTGGGAAGTTGCTTATTTTGTAGAACATAAACAGCCTCAGAGAAAAGACTGTCAGATGCACAAAAAAAAAAAAAAAAAAACCCACTGCCGTCGAGTTGGATCCGACTCACAGCAAACCCTCCTTGGGTTTCTGAGGCGGTATCACTATGGAAGTAGATTGTCCAACCTTCCTTCCGAGGAGTGCCTGGTGGGTTTGAACTGCCAGCCCTCTGGTTAGCAGTCAAATGCCTTAGGCACTATACCACCAGAGCGCCTAGGAATTCAAAATTTTATTTTTATTTAATTTTCCATCTTTTCACCCTATCGAAGCTAGCAAGTTGGCAAGTCCAACCAACAAATGGTGTACCTTCCAATAAGCTCTTTAGTTTTCACTCTGAGTGAATGCATAGGCAAAGATAACCACAGAGTAAATGAAAGCCTCACATGGGAGAAAGAAGAGATACAAAGAAATGTCTGGGAGACAGAAGGACTCAGATTAAAAAGACATGGGCTAAAACAGAGGATGGAGGCAGAATTGTCCAGGATGATAGCTCTATAGCAGATCCCATGACCAGCCAGACCAGAATCGAATGAGAGTGTCGAACAACTCAAGAAGGGGTGTCTTTGAGGGAAAAAAAAAATGGAACTGTCAGATTACTGAATAAATTTGATCATGTGGAAAATAATATTAAGAGGAGTGTGCTAATTTTATCAATGGTTTCAGTGATAATTAACAACGGCATCGTTGTTATATGTCTTTGGTTGATCCTGACTCATAGAGACCCTATAGGTCAGAGTAGAACTTTATAGGGTATCCAAGGCTGTAAACATTTACAGGAGCAAATTGCCAGGTCTTTTTTTCCCACAGAGCAACTGGTGGGTTTGAACGATCAACCATCCATTAGCATCCAAACTCTAAATCACTGCACACCCAGGATCTTTTAATTAACAATAGTTCCATACATTATTAAAAGTTAAGAGCAAAAAAAGTAAAGCAATTAAGTTTAAAGGGAAAAAAAGTTATTTTTTAAAAAAGAAACATGAATTTATTGCCTGATGCAGAAGAGAATTTGCATATTCAAAATAATGGAAATAATGGAAATTTCATTTAACAAAAAATGCTATATAATTGTATATAAAGGACAGATGAAGACAATAAAGCTAAATCTTTGCCTGCCATAAGAGTACGTGGCTACATAAAGTTTAAAATCGTTATGGCAAGAAATAGCAGTATGAGCACACTATTGAGAAAAGATAGAGTCATGTATTATTAGAAACACCAAAAGATTTTTAAGTACTTGCTTCTGAGGAACTGTGTGAGGATGGAAAAGGAAAAGTGGAGATTTAGGGCTACAGTTCATGTTTTTCATAAGCTTGCAAGAACAAATTGACTTTAATCTATGTGTAGTTTGTTGATTAAAATAATTAACTTTTGAAAAATAGCAAATAGAAGTAGAATAGGAGCAGACAGTAGAGAAAGTGAACAGTGATGAACTAATCATCATATATTTAATCATATAAAAATGATTAAATATGATTTTATATGATTTAAGACATTTAAGAAAGTCCACTAACAAGAACCTGGAGAACAAAGTTCTAAAAGACCAAAAATTTGTGAAGGTAATTTATGGGTGACTTCATCCTTCTATTAAAACTGTAAGTATTTGCTCAAAAGTACACTTTATCCTTCTGTTAAAGTCATAATTATTTGCTTAAAATTGTATGACCCAACTAATTTATTACTACTATAAATGTGAACATTAAATGTAGAATAAACTGCACTCTAAAATATAGCTTTTTATGACAAAATTCTGTAATATTTTCTAGAGCTATCTCTATTTGTGGCATGAGAAGAAGATAAAATGGAGAGTGAGGAGAACATACTTGAATGAAAACTAGTTAAATTTCTGTGCACACTTTTTTCCTTCTAAACATAATTTCTCTTTCTCTGAAAGAATGGAAAAATCTAACACAAACCAAGAAGAATTACTTACCTGGATGTAGTTGTATGCTCAGACTCTCGTTTCTAGTCAAGTGGGAGACAGAGCAGGTCACAGCAGACGTGATGCCATCCTCCCAGTGGCACGCACTCCTCACAGACACTGCACCGTTGCCCTGATTTTCTTGCTCAGTGACACAGTCCCCCTCTGGGTTCCAGGAGATCTGTGCAGCCGGCTTCCCTGCTACTGCCTTGCACACCACAGTTCTATTCTCAGTTAGAAACACGGTCACCTCGGGGGGCATTGCAGAGATGTAAGGGAAAACAAAGGCTTCAGTGCCAACGTAAGCATTAAGGAATTCAGAGAGACTTTTGATTCTGTCTCAGTCTGGTTATCTGAAATAGCACAACGTAGGATGTTCCTTACCTAGCACTTGGACGTGATAGGCATGATGGAAATGCCCATTAGATGTTACCATTTCACATGTGTAAGACCCATCATGAGTGATGGCCACTGGATCAATCTGAAGGGCAGGACTCTGGTCAGGTCTGGAGGCCCAGGTTATTGCCTCATCAGTACAGTTGGTTTCCTTAGTCTCATTTTTATCTCTCCTGTAGGCTTTGGTGCAGGAAGTGTTGTCTCTGAAGATTATTTTCCACGTTGCTATAAACTCAGGTGTCAGTGGGACAGGAGGGCAGGAGAGCACAGCCTTTGTATTCACCAGTACAGTCAGTGAAGTCTTCACTGGACACACACACACACACAAAGACAGTGAGTTTTTAAAAAAGCTTGACAAAGGACTCTATGTGCTAAGTTTATTTGTAATACCTGAAGTGATGTTAGAAAGTTGTTTGGCAGCCTTATTCCAGAAATACTAAACTTAGATGCTAAATTAAACATTTATAAAATGTATCAATTAAATGCAATCCAAAGATCAACCAACTTTCCCCTGTATTACATATAATTAGAAAAATAATAAGTATTATTATATGGGAACACATTTTTTAATGTTTTTTAATTGATTTAAGAGTTTTGTTATCTATAAAACAGACAAAATGAGAAAACAGAAGATAAAGTGTTTCAAATTTAATCTTTTGTTCATAAAAACTATTAGGAAATAAAATGGACTAATTAATGATGTGGTTAGCTCCTCTTAAGTTTCGAGGAGAAGAAAAAATTGGTAACTTCAGAACTAAATGGTACTTCACACAAACATAAAGTGGAGCATATCAGTACTTCATTAAAAATAAGTTATGTGAGTATTAATGTTGAACAAGCTGGAATTTTTCGTTGGTATATTTTTTAATTAGAGGATCACAAAATTGCTGAAGTCAATTGATCTTAAAGTAATCTGTCATTTTGTCAGGGAGACTTTACATTAAAATGAAAAATGAAGCTATCTACTAGTAAGGGATGCCTAGAGATATTTATTTATTTTTAGTTGTTATTGTTGTTGTTAAGTGCCGTCGAGTTGTTTCCGACTCATAGCAACCCCATGCACAGCAGAACGAAACACTGCCCGATCCCTCACCAGCCCCACAATCCTTGCTATACTTGAGCCCATCATCGCAGCCACTGTGTCAATCCATCTCCTTGAAGGCCTCCTCCTCTTTCGTCGACCCTCCACCCTACCAAGCATGACATCCTTCTCCAGGGAATGGTCCCTTCTTACAACATGACCAAAATAGGTAAGACGAAGTCTGGACATTCTTGCTTCCAAGGAGCATTCTGGCTGCACTTCCTCCAGGACACATCTGTTAGTTCTTTTAGCAGTCCACGGTACTTTCAGCATTCTTTGCCAGCACCACAACTCAAAAGCATCAACTCTTCTTCGGTCTTCCTTATTCATTGTCTAGCTCTCACATGCATATGAGGCCATTGGAAATATCATGGCTTGTGTCAGGCGCACCTTAGTCCTCAAGGAGATATCCTTGCTCCTCAGCACTTGAAACAGTTCCTTCACAGTTGACTTTCCCAATGCTACACGTCATCTAATGTCCTGACTGCTGCTTCCGTTGGCATCGATTGTAGAACCAAGCAACATGAATTCCTTGACAACCTCAATCTTCTCTCCATTTATTGTGATGCTGCTCATTGGTCCAGTTGTGAGGATTTTGTTTTCTTTATGTTGAGATGTAATCCATATTGCAGACTGTATTCTTCAACCTTCATCAGTAGGTGCCTTAAGTCATCCTCACTTTCAGCAAGCAAAGTAGTATCGTCTGCATATCTCAGGTTGTTAATGATTCTTCCTCCAATCCTCATACCATGTTTTTCTTCATATAGTCCAGCTTCTCGGATTATTTTCTCAGCATATAGATTGAATAAGTGTGGAGAAAGAATACAACCCTGATGCACTCCCTTCTTGATTTTAAACCATGTAGTGTCCCCTTGTTCTGTTCGAATGACAGCCTCCTGGTCAAGGTACAGATTCCTCATGAGTACAATCAAGTGCTCGGGAATTCCCATTCTTCTCAATGTTATCCATAATTTGTCATGATCCACACAACCAAATGCCTTTGCATAGTCAATAAAACACAAGTAAACATCTTTCTGGTATTCCCTGCCTTGAGCCAAGATCCATCTGACAACAGCTATGATATCCCTTGTTCCACGTCCTCTTCTGAATCCAGTTTGAACCTCTGGAAGTTCTCTATCAATATACTGCTGCAAACGTTTCTGAATTATCTTCAGTAAGATCTTACTTGCATGTGATATTAATGATATTGTTCTATAATTTCTACATTCTGTGGGATCACCTTTCTTTGGAATGGGCACAAATATGGATCTCTTCCAGTCAGTTGGCCAGGTAGCTGTCCTCCAAATCTCTTGGCATAACTAAGTGAGTGCCTCCAATGGGGCATCTGTTTGTTGAAATATCTCAATCGGTATGCCATCAATTCCCGGAGCCTTGTTCTTCACCAGTTCTTTCATTGCAGCTTTGACTTCTTCCTTCATTACCATTGGTTCTAGATCATATGCCACTTCTTGAAATGGATGAAGATCGATCAGTTCTTTTTGGTACAGTGACTCTGTGTATTCCTGCCATCTTCTCTTGATGTTTCCTGCATCATTCAATATTTATTTTTAGTATAGACTATAAATACAAACAAAGAAAAGTGAGAATTGTTTTATTTGAGAAACTTTCTGTAAAATGGATTTTATTGTGTATGTGGGATATTATCAAGTAGGGACTCTGGGTGAGTTTCCCTTTCTTCCTATTCAGTCACTTAAATTCTGAAATAGTTCAACTGTGAACTTGACTCACAGATTTTGTTTTCTTGTGTCAATTCTAATTATCAGAATTAAATATAGAAGTTGACCAATTTTGTCCACCTTTTAAGGTAAAAAATTAAACCCTGAAACCTGTAAGCATCTGCCAGCATAGAACCTCACACTGTCCGATCAACTGACATAATGTGTTTCTTGACTGATAAACATTTACTGAGAAGTAGTTAGCTCACCAAGTATCCATTACAACTCATTTGCAACAGAGGTCTCAATGATTACATCCTTTTAACCTGAGTAGAACCAGCTATGTGTGGCAAGGTAAACTTTTTATGTGGATGAAGCTTGTTGTTACTAAACTCTACATTTCTTATCTTCCTTCTCCAATTTTGGTGTTATCTGCCTCTTCTCTAGCACACAAGACCTCAAATTTCACTGCCAAAAAAGATAATATCACTAGATAAAGGAAAAGGGAGGATTTTAACTCAGATTTGAGAGGAGGTGAATTCATGCAGTTCCCACCACCTCAAGCACATCCCCTTACAGAAAGAACTTCCAACTTGACAGAGGCTTAGAGGCAAGTAAAAACGTGGCTTGCTTAGAGAACAATAAGTGGTTGGATCCTTTGGGTCCCTTATACCACTAGACACATATTGTATTCTTCAGTTAGGCACAAGGCTTGTAACCACCCCAGGCCATCAATTAATGTTTCCACAGAAGTTCAACACTCCATACCCACACTGTGGCCTCTCGAGAAAGAAGTAGGTTACCTTCTGTGGGAGGTGTTGAAATGTTCTCCACTATCTGCTTTCCATCCACAAATGAACTAATCCTTGAATCTACAAAATATTCAGAAAAGAGTAAAGTAAGTCACTTTTATGTACTCAGAGGAAGAGCAATTGTTTCTCTAACATATTCAGCAAGATAGAAAATGAGTTAACCATAACTAAAATAATACCAAAAAAAAAAAAAAATGCTGCAAATCACAAATTATGCCTTCATTAGGGGCAAAAAGACATGTCAACATTTTTTAAGCTACATTTATAAGATATTAATCAATTATTTTCCATTTATGAGATTTATGATATTTCCTTTTGTTGGTCGACTATTTTGTACAAGGTACTCCTGCCTCAATACCCATCCCTAGCCACAATGAGTTGGTTCAATTTGGACACAGAACATCACCTGGGTCGATTATAGTCTTTTCTCCAGATGCCACCCCCTAATTAAAGTTGTTTGCTTCAGTGGGGGACATCTCACCCAACTGGTCAAATTAGAGCCCATTTTTAAAGAATTTTAGAAGTAAAATTGAGAAGAGTCAATCTCTCTAGCCTTCCCATTTGTCCTACCTTGTGGAAGAAAAAGAGATGATTGAAGCAAAAGAAAAGAGAACAGCAGAGATAAGAGTCCTCACCTAATACAGGTATTGAATTTCACAGTTTCTAAGATCCTCAGTGTCATGATAAATGGGGAAAAGATTGAAGTTGTCAGTGATTCATTTTACTTGGATCCACGATCAATGCCCATGGAAGCAATAGTCAAGAAGTCAAACAACATATTTCACAGGGAAAATCTGCTGCAGAAGGCCTCTTTAAAGTGTTAAAGAGCAAAAATGTCACTTTGAAGACTAAGGTGTGCCTGACGCAAGCCATGATATTTT
The DNA here is from genome assembly GCF_000298275.1 of Orycteropus afer afer. Taxonomy (NCBI): domain Eukaryota; kingdom Metazoa; phylum Chordata; class Mammalia; order Tubulidentata; family Orycteropodidae; genus Orycteropus; species Orycteropus afer. Next base: position 5,957,295 of record NW_006921771.1, read on the forward strand.
CAATAGTCTCATATGCATGTGAAAGATGGACAATGAATAAGGAAGACCAAGGAAGAATTGATGGATTTCATTGTGGTGTTGGCAAAGAATACTGAATGTACAATGGATTGACAAAAGAATGAACAAATCTATCTTGGAAGAAACAAAGCCAGAAAGTGCCTTAGAAGCAAAACTGACCAGACTTTGTTTCTTCTAGTTTGGTCTTGTAGGAGGGACTAGACCTTGGACAAGGATGTCATGTTTGGTGAAAGGCCAGTGAAAAAGGGAAAGACTCTGCACAAAATGAATTGGCATTCTGGCTGCACTGATGGTCTTAAACATAGCAATGATTGTGAAAATGGTGCAGGGCCCAACAGTGCTCATTCTGTTGTACATGGGGTCACTATGAAAAAGAATAGACTTGATGGCACCTAATAACAACAACAAGGCTTATAAACATTCCTCACCTGTTAAAAGCAAAAGAGTCTTAATTTACTTGAAAATTGGTTATTGAAAACTTGCCATTTCAGGACATCTAGTAAGATGGAGGAATAGGCAGACAAGCTACACAGACCCTCTACAACAAAGAAAAGAGAAATCAATTGACAGTGATACAAAAGACAATTGTAGAACTTTGAAAGGAAGTATACAAAAGTGGATTGGACACCAACTAGTGGAAAAAACCTAAACGAAAACAGTGAGTACAGACATGGTTGGAGCAGTGGACCCTCAGCTACTCTGATGGAACCAAAAGCCTGAATATTTTGAAGTGGTGTTGGGAATTGACCTAAAGATCAGCCCTGGTTGGCAAGGACTGCAGGGACAACTGCACTGATAGCCGATGACAAGCAACAGAAACAGCAATGAGGGAGACAACCTGAGCTGTGGACTTTCAGCTGTCTGGAGGGAGCAGCAATTTTGAATGTTTACAAGCAGCAACCATTTTGGATATTTAAAGTGACAGAGGGTTCAGCCATTTTGAATGTTTACAAGTAGAAGCCATTTGGGATATTTAAAATGACAGATGGGATACTTAAAGTGAGAAAGGGAACTCATTTGTAGATTACTGGGGTGGGGAAGAAATGGGAGGGATTAATTTCAGGCTAGTTGAGGGTCACACACTGTTGTGGGTATGGGGAGGAATGATATCGAAAGAGGCCAGGACCACCATGATAACATTAGGAAAAGGGAGGACACCAAATTCTATACATAATATATAGATGACAGATGCTAATACCAACCAGTATATCCACAATACTGCATTACCATTAACACCAAACACCAGGCTATAGATAAATGCATAAACATCTGAGAAGATCAGATGGGGTCAGTGAACAGAAGTATACCCTACACCAAGGACAGATTCAGCAGAAGCTAAACTTGCACAGATACCAGTAACACAAAATAACCATAATCCTTACAGAAACAACAGAAGACAGGCACAGAGTAATCCCTCACAGACAGCCAGACACTGTGGGAGAGAGATCCAATGAATCTACTGACTCAGGATCATAGTATTGGGGGACACCAGACTCAATTTGCACAACAAAATACATAAAGGCCTTGTTCCTCACCCTACGTTGGTGAGTAGTGACTGGGGTCTTAAAAGCTTTCGCAGCTATCTAAGAAGCAACTAATGGTCTCCTGTCATTAGAAGCAAAGAAGAATGCAAAAAAAAAAAAAAAAAAAAACAAGGACATTTGGAAGCCATCAGCCCAAGGACATGATGGCCCTTGAGACAAGAAGAACTAGATGGTGCCCAGCTACCAATGCCAACTACTCAGGAAAGGATGAAATCTAGAGATCATGGATAGAGTGGGAGGAAAAACATGGAACAAATCCAAAAAGTCAATAATGACCAGATTTACTGGTCACATGGAGTCTGGTGAGACCCCCCCAACACTATGGCCCTGGGATACATTCTGGGCCTGGAATAAAGCACTCTCCCAGGGGCTGGCTCTCAGCCCAACAGTAAACAAAATGCACATGCCGACCACTCAACCCAGGGTGACGCACCCACATACTTTGTGGGAATGCATCCCTTAGAGCAATCAACCACGGGGCACCAGAGGGGCAACATTCACATGGAGGAAATGCAGAACACACAGGAGTGCATAACTATGAGGCACATGGCGGGAAGGGTTACTGGGCAGGGAGGGCAGGACACTAGGTTAGGGTTGGGGATGGTAAATGGGGAGTGAATCTAAACATACACGTAATTTTTAAAAAATAAAAAATAAAGCGACTGAGGGCACAGCCATTTTGAAACTTTACAAGCAGTGGCCATTTTGGATTTTAAAGTGACAGTGTTCTCATTAAGATTCTAGTGACCTAAAAATAGGTTCCATTTGCCAAGGACAACAGGGACATATGGGAGTCTGATAATGGGAAAGGAGACAGGTGGTGAGTGTATAAGTACTGTCAACTAGTGAATAGAGGAGCACAGAACAGTACCCTGCTTACGTAGATAACATACAAAGAAAACAAAAATCATGGGCAAGTCACTACAATATATAATTACCAATTAAATATAAACACAAAACTGTCACAATGCTTCAGAGACAACAGAGCATCGCAGTCCACACAAAGAACCAAAATAAAGCAGAAGAAGCAAGTGACCAGGATGCAGACCCAAAATACATCCCTGAGGAAGATACAGTATTGGAACTCCCTGATAAGGAATTCAAAAGAATTATATTTAGGTACCTTCAATGAACTGAGAGACAGATCATGGAAAACACCAACAAAATTGAGGAAAACACATAGAAAATCCTAGAACAATTCCAAAAGATAATACAAGAACAAAATGACAAAATAAATGGAAAATTAGAAATGATACAAAATCTACAGACAGAAATCCAGAAGATTAATACTAAATTTTCAGAAATAGATAACACATTGAACAGGCAAAGGAGTAGAATTGAATCAATGGAAGACACAATAGTGAGATTGAAGACAAATACCTCAATACTTCTTTGGAAAGGGATCAATCAGAAAAAAGATCAGAACAAAATGAAGAAAGCCTAAGGTTCATGTGGGATACCATCAAAAGGAATAACTTACATGTCATCGGAATTCCAGAACAGGAAGAGACAAATAAAACCACAGACAAAATTGTCAAAGATTTGTTGGAAGAGAATTTTCCTGGTATGGTGAAAGATGAGAAGATATTCATTCAAGAAGCCTAACGAAGCCCAAACATGATAGACCCCAAAAGAAAATCACCAAGACATATCATCATCAAACTCACCAAAACCAAAGACAAAGAAAGAATCCTGACAGCAGCATGGGAAAAATAGAAAGGTACCTATAAGGAGCAATCAATAAGACTAAGCTCAGATTTCTTAGCAGAAACCATGCAGGCAAGAAGACAATGGGATGGTATATATAAAGCCCTGAAAGAGAAAATTTCCAACCAAGAATTACACACCCAGCAAAATTGTCCTTCAAATATGATGGTGAAATTAGGACATTTCCAGATAAGCTGAAATTAAAGGAATTTGTTTAAACCCAACCAACCTTACAAGGGATGCTAAAAGGAGTACTTTGGACAGAGAACCAACAACAGGAAACAATAACTGACCATTAACACACATAATGACATAACCCAGAAACCAACCCAGTTATAGAAGTATACAAAGTAAAGATGCCTATAAGATTGAAAACAGGGAACCAAAGATATCAATTGACAAACAAAGACAACTACAAACCAAACAGAGGGAGAAAAAAAAAAAACTGAACTTCTAAATTGTAGGGAAGTCAAGACAACTACAAGATAGAACAGACTGTTCTAAACTTGGGAAGAAAACTATAAATCACAGGTAATCTCAAAGAAAAATGATAAACCTTCACATCAAAATGAAAAAGAGGACCAGCACAGATATTTAGCACAAATACTAAAACAATAGCAACAAAGGAAGTAATAACATAATTCATAAATAAAAAATTTTCTGAGCTCAGCAGAGAAAATTAAAGGGAACAAAGAAATCAACACCATGAAAAAGCACATAAAAAAATGACAGCAACAAATTCATACTTTTTGATAATTACATATCTGGCAAGGGACTTATCTCTAAGATTTATAGAAAACTCCAAAGCCTCAACAGCAAAGGGATTAACAATCCAATTGACAAATGGGCAGAAGACATGAATAGACACTTCACCAAGGAGGATATTCAGGCAGCCAGCAAATACATGAAGAGATACTCACAGTCATTGACCATTAGAGAGATAAAAATCAAAACAACAATGAGATACCATCTCACCCCAGCACTGATGGAAAGGTTCAACAAGACAGAAAATAACAAAAGCTGGCAGGGATATGGAGAGATTGGGACTCTCGTATGCTGCTGGTGGGACTGTGGAGTGATACAACCGCTGTGGAAAGCAGTATGGTGATTCCTTAGAAAGCTGAAATTGGAGATACCATTTGATCCAGCAAACCCATTACTAGGTATATATCCTAGAGAGGTGAGAGCCAGGATAGGAACAGATATATGCACACCCATGTTCATCACAGCACTATTTACAATAGCAAAAAGATGGAAACAATCTAGATGCCCATCAACAGAAGAATGGTTATCCAAACTATGGTACATACACACAATGGAATACTATGCAACCCTAAAGAATAATGTAGAGTCAACAAAACACCATATAACATGGATGAACTTGTAGGACATTATGCGGAGGGAAATAAGTCAGTCACAGAAGGACAAATACAGTATTAGTTCATTGTTGTGGAGGGTCAAGGAAAGGTTTATATATGGAAGGAAACTTTCTTTGTTGGTTGCCACAGTGTGAGGGGAGGGGAGGGAACACTGAAAAAAGAAAAATGCTTTGACATGTGTCACTTCAGTTTTGTGTATTTTACTGTACATAAATTATATTTCAATAAAATGTATTAAAAATAAAAAAAGAAAAGAAAAACTGCCATTTCATAGGTTTTTATTTTTTTAAAAAATCTATTCTTATGACTTATGGGCCAAACAAAATTCTTTGTCTGGGTTTATAATACCATTTACACAGCTTCTTCTTATAAAAATACACTTCTTGAACCCATTTCTAATCTTGCACAAATTCTATTCCATTAAAAATACATTTAAAAAATCAATAAATGTGTTAAAGTATGAGCAGTAAATAAGGCCTCTGAAATGATTTGGCTTTTCCCGGAAGCTAGATGGTATTGCCTTTTGCTGGAGAGAAGGCAAAAATGAGGTTTTAACTATTAAATTTTGCTCAAGAGTGGGCTCAAGAATCCATCCCAAAGACAGATAAGAAATCAGAGATGATCCCAAAAGTTTTACTGAGTTTAAATTATGTCTTAAATGTTCTGGATCCTAAATCTCTATCACAAGTCCCAGGGTGGTGCAGATCTGCACACTCAACTACTAGCCAAAACACAGGCAGTTGAAAATTGCCCAGAGACACTTGGGAACACAGGACTAGTGATCTTCTGAAAGGTCGCTTGCCTGGAAATTTTAAGGAGCAGTTCTGCTCTGCATACATGGGGTTGCCATGAACTGACACTAAAAACAACTAAGCTCTATAATGTTGTATTGTTAGGTGCCATCAAGTTGGCTCCAACTCATAGCAACTCGTGTACAACAGAATGAGACACAGCCCAGTTGTGTGTCATCCTCACAATCCTTCCTATACCTGAGCCTATCATTGCAGCTGCTGTGTCAATCCATCTCAGTGAGTGTCTTCCCCTTTTTCACTGACCTTCCACTTTATCAGGCATGATATCCTTCACCAGGGAATGGTCTTTTCTGACAACATGACCAAAGTAGGTGAGACGAAGTCTGGCTATTCTCACTTGCAAGGACCATGCAAGCTGCACTTCTTCAAGGCCAGATTTGTTAGTACTTCTGCCAGTCCACGGTACTTTCAGTTTTCTTCACCAACACCACAACTCAAAAGCATCAATGCATCAACTCTTCTTTCTCAACTCTCACAACTTACTGCCATTGAGTCAGATCCAATTCATAGTGACCCCTCCTTGGGTTTCCAAGGTGGTATCACTGCAGAAGTAGATGTCCCAACCTTCCTTCCGAGGAGTGGCTGGTGGGTTTGAACCACCAGCCTTCTGGTTAATAGTCAAATGCCTTAGGCACTAGGCCACCAGAGCTCCTCCTCTTCTTTGGTCGTCCTTATTTGTTGTCCAGCTTTTGCATACATATAAGGCAAGTGAAAAGATCACGGCTTAGGTGGGGTACCCCTTAGTCTTCAAAGAGACGTCTTTGCTCTGCAGCACTTAAAGAGGTCTTTTGCAGCAGATTTGCCCAGTGCAATATGATATCCTATGTCTTGACTGCTGCTTTCATTGGTGTTGTTTCTGGATCCAAGTAATGTGAAATTTTTGACAACTTCAATCTTTTATCCATTTATAGGGATGCTGCTTATTGGTCCAGTTGTGAGGATTTTTGTTTTCTTCATATTGAGGTGTAATCCATAAAGAAGACTGTAGTCTTTAATCTTCATCAGTAAGTGCCTCAAGTCTTTAGTTTCAGCAGACAATGTTGTGTCATCTGCATATCACAGGTTATTAATGAGTCTTCCTCCAATCCTGATGCCATGTTTTTCTTCATATAGTCCATCTTCTCATATTATTTCCTCAGCATACAGATTGAATGAGTATGGTCAAAGGATACAACCCTGATACACTACCTTCCTGATTTTAAACCATTCAGAATCCCCTTTTTCTGTTTGAATGACAGCCTCCTCGTATATGTACAGGTTTTTCATAAGTAAAATTAAGTGTTCTGGAATTCCCATTCTTCTCAATGTTATCCATAATTTGTTATATCCACACAATCAAATGCTTTTGCATAGTTAATAAAGCACAGGTAAACATCTTTCTGGTATTCTTTGCTTTGAGCCAAGATCCATATGACATCAGCAATGATGTCCCTCATTCCACATCCTCTTCTGAATCCAGCCTGCCTTGCTGGAAGTTACCTATCAATATACAGTTGCAACTATTTTTTAATTATCTTCAGCAAGATTATACTTGCATGTGATATTAATGATATTGTTTGATAATTTCCATATTCTGTTGGATCACCTTTTTTTGGAATGGGCACATTTGGAATTACTCTTCCAGTCAGTTGGCCAGGTAGCTGTCTTCCAAATTTCTTGGCATAGATGAGCAAGTGTCTCCAGCATTTGTTGAAGCATCTCAATGGGTATTCTGTCAATTCCTGGAACCTTGTTTTTTGCCAATTCCTTCAGTGCAGCTTCTACTTCTTCCTTCAATATCATTGATTCTTGATCATATGCCACCTCCTGCAGTAGATGAACATCAACCAGTACTTTTTGTACAGTGACTGTGTGTATTCCTTCCATCTTCTTTTGATGCTTCCTGCATCATTTAATATTTCACTCAGAGGTTCTTTTGGTATTGCAACTCAAGGCTTGAATTTTTTCTTCAGTTCTTTCAGCTTGAGAAATGCCAATGCACATTCTCCCCTTTTGGTTTTCTAACTCCAGGTCTTTGCACATTTCATCATAATACTTATTTTGTTTTCTCAAACTGCTCTTTAAAATCTTCTGTTCATCTCTTTTTATTCTGTGCTTTCTTCCATTTGCTTTAGCGATTCTCCGCTCAAGGGCAAGGTTCAGAGTCTCTTCTGTCATCCACTTTGGTGATCTCTTCTTTTCTTGTCTTTTTAGTGATCTCTTGCTTTCTTCATGGATAATGTTCTTGATATCTTCCCATAATTCATCTGGCTTTTGGTAACTGGTGTTCAATGTGTCAAATCTATTCTTCAGAAGGTGTCTAAATTCAGGTGGGATATAATCAAGGTCACATTTTGGCTTTTATAGACTTCTTTTAATTGTCTTCAGCTTCAACTTGAACTTGCATATGAACAGCTGATGGATACACAGTCATCTCCTGGCCTTGTTTTGGCTACAGATATTGAGTTCCATTGCCTCTCTCCACAGATGTAGTCAAACTGATTCTTGTGTATTCCATCTGGTGAGGTCCACATGTATAGCTGCTGTTTATGTGGAAAAAGTATTTGCAATGAACAAGTCATTAATCTTGTGAAATTCTGTCATATGATCTCCAGAATAATTTCTCTCACCAAAGCCATGTTTTCAAACTACCAGTGATTCTTCTTTGTTTCCAACATTCACATTCCAATCACCAGTAACATTCAATACATCTTGATTGCGTGTTTGGTCTATTTCAGACTGCATAAAACCAAACAAAACTCACTGCCATCAAGTCGATTAGACTTATAGCAATCTTCTTGGGTTTCCAAGGTTGTATTTCTATGGAAGTAAATTGCCCAATTCTCCTTCTGAGGAGTGGCTGGTGGGTTTAAACTGCCAGACTTCTGGTTAGCAGTCAAAATGCCTTAGTCAATATGCCACCAGAGCTCTATAAATCAGTTGTAGTTGTTGTTGCTGTTATGTGCCGTTGACTCTGACCCAACTCATAGCGACCCCTCCTTGGGTTTCCGAGGCAGTACTATAGAAGTAGATTGCCTCATTTTCCTTCTGAGAAGTGGCTGGTGGGTTTGAACCACCAGTCTTCTGGTTAGCAGTTAGGTGCCTTAGGCACTACACTACCAGATCTCTACCATAAATTGGTAAAAATCTCTAATTTCCTGATCTTTGGCTTTAGTGGTTGATGTGTAAATTTGAATAGTAGTAGTACTAACTGATCTTCCTTGGAGGTGTATGAATATTATTCTCTCACTGACAATATTGTACTTCAGGATCAATCTTAAAACATTCTTTGTGACAGTGAATGCAACACCATTCCTCCTCAATTTGTCATTCCCAGTATAGCAGATCATATGATTGTCTGATCAAAACGGTCAAAGAATTAGTTCACTAATGCCTAGGATACTGATCTTTATGTATTCTATTTCATTTTTACAACTTCCAAGTTTCCTAGGTTCATACTTTGTGCATTCCATGTCCCAATTATTAATGGATGTTTGCAGCTGTTTCTTCCCGTTTTGAGTCATGCCCCATCAGAAAATGGAGGTCCCAAAAGCCTTCTCCATCCACATCATTAAAGTGGACTCTACTTTGAGGAGGCAGTTGTTTCCCAGTCATATGTTGATTGCCTTCCAACTTGATGGGCTCATCTTCTGGCACTATATTAAACAATGTTTCAGGACTCTACATAAAGTTTTCCTGTAATATATCAGACAGCGTTTCACTGCTATTCATAAGGTTTTCACTGGCCAATTCTTTGAGAAGTGGATGACTCCTTCCAAGTCTGTCTTAGTCTGGAAGCTCCACTGAAACCTGTCCACCATAAGTGACCCTTCTGGTATTTGAAATACTCACACCATAGCCTCCAGCCTCACAGAAATATGCAAGCCACCACTGTATGTCAAACAGACAGATGAATGGTGGAAGCTCTATAATAGTATACAACATTCCTTAGGTATTAAAGACTTCTGATCATTCATATCCAGCTCCCTACAGATCCTAAACTATGTCAGATCATCAATGACAAATTCATAACTGACCAAGGCTGACTGTTTGCAATGTACAAAAATTTAGGATGTGTGTATTCTTGTTGATGATACTGTTGTTTCAGTTTAGAAAATCAAAGGAAAAATGTAAAGTTTTATTAAGATAAGGAATATAAGTAAAGAGAGAAAACACAAGAGTAGGCAAATTTTGCTGTCATCGAGTCGGGTCTGACTCATAGCAACCCCTCCTTGGATTTCCAAGTCGGTATCACTACGGAAGTAGATTGTCCACTCTTTCTTCTGAGGAGTGGCTAGTGGGCTTTCGGTTAGCAGTCAAATGCCTTAGGCACTACACCACCAGAGTGGTGGTGGGTCCATAAAGACCCAGATAATAAATATTTGAGAACTCAGGGTCCCTAAGGTCTCTGTTGTAAGTATTCAATTCTGTCATTGTAGCATGACAGAAGCCATAGACATTATGTAAAGAAATGGGTGTATCCCTGTCCCAATAAAACTTTATTCACAAAAACATGCCATATTTTGCCCATGAGCTACTGTTTAGTGATTCTTGATTTACTGTAAAATGTTTTCTTTTTATTTCTTGCATTTATACTAATTAAAAGGAACCCTAGCAGCACAAAAGCCAAAGATGAGGAAATTGAAGATTTTTACCAACTTCTGCAGTCTGAAATTGACCAAACATGCAATCAAGATGTTCTGATTATCATTGGTGATTGGAATGCAAAAGTTGGAAACAAAGAAGAATCATTGGTAGTTGGAAATTTGGCCTTGGTGATAGAAATAACGTTGGAGACCACATGATAGAATTTTGCAAGACCAACAACTTATTCATTGCAAATACCTTTTCTCAACAACACAAATTGTGGCTGATACACATGTACTTTGTCAGATTGTGTACACAGGAATCAGATTGACTACATCTGTGGCAAGAAGTGATGGAAAAGCTCCATATCTTCAGCCAAAACAAGGCCAGGAGCTGATAGTGGAATAGACCATCAACTGCTCATCTGCAAGTTCAAGTTGAAGCTGAAGACAATTAAAAGAAGCCTATGAAAGTCAAAATACGGCCAATGACTGTGCCCTCTACTCAGCCATAAGTCCACAGCTCAGGTTGTCTCCCTCCTTGCTGTTTCCCTTCCTAGTCATAGGCTACAAGCACAATCCTCCCTGCAGCCCTGTGTGACCAGGGTTGATCTTTAGGTCAATTCTCAGGTCCCAGCACCACTTGGAAATATTCAGGCTATTGGTCCTGTCAGAGTAGCTGACAGTCCACTGCTCTGACCATCTCCATACTCACTGTTTTTGTTCAGATTTTTCCACTACTTGGTGTGTAATCCACCTCTATACTTCCTTGCAAGTACTTCTATACTTCCTTCCTACCTTGCTTGCCTTCCTTGCAAGGCTCAGTGCTCCTGGATTATCTTCTGTATTTCCATCAATTAGTTTCTCTTTTCTTTGTTGAAAGAGGGTCTGTGTAGCTTGTCTGCCTATTCCTCCATCTTTGATAATACACTTTTTTTTGAGCAGCAACTATTGGCCAAATGATCTGCTAAGTGTAGAGACACCATAATAAACAACAACCTCTTCACTCCTGGAACTTAAGGTCCAGAGGAGCTAGAGGCTAGTGAACAATTATAATGCCAAATGCTCAGTGTAATGATAGAAATAAGTATTATGTTCAGAAGTTAAAAATAAGAGAGTAGAGAGCAGGAGTAAGAGATTAGGTAGGGAAGGCTCCCTAGAATAGAAGATATATGAGCTAGAACTAGAAGATGAGGAGATTTCCAGGAAAATACATGGAAAAGTGAAATTGCATGCAGAAAGCATATCGTTTAGAAGAAGGCAAAAAACTACAGATGACTTTTAAAGAGCCACAAATAGTTCAGTATGGCCAAAAAGTGAGAACAATACAGATGTAATAGAAGTTGAGGCTGGGTATTGGCAGGCTTTACTGTAGAAGGTGCAAAACTCCTAGAAAAAGTTTACATGAAAACATATCCATCTAGTGCATGTACAGTGGGTATATCTTCCCAATAGAGATGAACATTTTAGGATAATATGTAATGTAGTGTTTCTCTAAAGAAATATTGGATCCAGTGACATTTTTAGCTGCCAATTTTTTAACAAAATATACCTAAAAAATTATTTATTGAGCATTTACTGTTAGAGCATATTTTGGGTAATTTCCATGTTATTTATTTCAAACTCTTTCATAGTATCACACTCATTTCAGAGATTAAAAACAAAAAATGTCAGCTCTTAGTGTTGAAGCAATCTACACAAGGCCATCAAGAAACAAAGGGTAGTATAAATAACCATTGAGAAACTAAAGCTTCCACCCAACAGCCATGAGTGAGAATATTTGGGAAGCAAGTCTTCCATCCCCAGTCAACCCCTCCAATGACTACAAACCTATCTGATTTCTTGACTGCTACTTTATGTGTTATTCTAAACCAAAACCACCCAGCTAAGACACTCTTGAATTCCTACCCTCAGAGATATGTGAGATAATACACATGTTGTTTTATGGTGCTAAAAACATAAATGAATTTAAATGATACAGAGGATGTCCTCTGACCAAAATAAAATTAAATTGGAAATCAATGTTGTTGTTGTTGTTGTTGTTATGTGCCGTCAAGTCGGACCCAATTCATAGTGACTTCTCCTTGAGTTTCCGAGGCAGTATCACTATGGAAGTAGACTGCCCCATCTTCCTTCCAAGGAGTGGCTGGTGGGTTTGAACCGCCAGCCTTCTGGTTAGCAGT
>NW_006921771.1:5970742-5974487 GCF_000298275.1 Orycteropus afer afer
ATATATTTGATAACTTTGAAAACTGTTAAGGGATATATATAAAAATCCAACAGCTAACACATATCTGATGATGAAATTTCCCCCCGCTAATGTCAGGAATGGCACATAACAACAACTACAACAATGTCAGGAAACAAGCAAGAATGCTGCTTTTAGTACTTCTACCCAACAGTATACTAGAGGTCTTAGTCACTACGATAAAGGAAGAAATAAAAAAAAAAAACATAAATATCAGAAAAAAGATATAAAACTGTTTATTTTTGTGGATGACTTGATTATCAGAACTCTGTGAGCTACTCATCTATGCCAAGTAATCTGGAAGATGGCTACCTGGCCAACTGATTTGAAGAGATCAATATTTGTGCCCATTACAAAGAAAGGTGATTCAACAGAATGTGGAAATTATCAAACAGTATCATTAATATCACATGCAAGTAAAACTCTGCTGAAGATAATTCAAAAATGGTTACAGCAGTATATTAGCAGGGAACTTCCTGAAATGCAAGTCGGATTTAGAAAGACATGGAACATGGGATATCATTGCTGATATCAGATAGATCTTGGCTGAAAACAAAGAATACCATAAACAGGTTTACTTCTGTTTTATTGACTATGCAAAGCTATTTGACTGTGTAGATCATAACAAATTATGGGTGACTTTATGAAGAATGGGAATTCCAGAACATTAATTATGCTGTAAATAGATCACGAGGCTGTCGATCAAACAGAACAAGGGGATACTGGATGGTTTAAAATCAGGAAAGATGTGTGCCAGGCTGCATACTTTCACCACACTTACTTAATCTGTATGTTGAGCAAATAATCTGAGTAGCTGGATGATATTAAGAAGAACATAGCATCAGGATTGGAGGAAGACTCATTAACAACCTGAACTATGCAGATGGCACAATCTTGCTTGCTGAAAGTAAAGATGACTTGAAGCATTTACTGATGAAGATTAAAAACTACAGCCTTCAGTATGGATTACACCTCAACCTAAAGAAAACAAAAGGCAGCTTTTGGCACATTTGAATCCTGCATGTAGTCAAGGCTTCATTTACTAGCCTGCCATGTTTCCTGCCAATCTTGGGACTGTGTCTGGAATTGAACTAGTGGCCTGTCATGTTGTGTGGTAATATTGAGACTGTGCCATTGCATTTCTTGAGCTCTGGTTTGTCAGACTCAGCAGCCAGTAGCTGCCTGAGTGAAGAGACACCTCCAGGTCCAGTGGGCTGGGAGAAAGATGCAAAGATGAAGTCCACAGTCAAGGGGCTTTCACCCAGTCCCTAGAGCTGGCACTTTGCACTCGAACTTCTAGCCTCCAAAATTTTAAGAGAATAAACTTGTTTGTTAAAGCTGCCCATTTGTGGTATTTTCTGTTAGAGCAGCACAGGGTAACCAAAACAGAATGTGGTATGAGAGAGTGGGATGCTGCTCTGACAGATACCTAAAATGTGGAAACAGGAGTGGAGTGTGTCCTTACCCGAGATCCCTGTGCTGAGACCCCAGCAGAGAGACATTGGTAGCAGAGTTCAGAGACCAACATGAGACACCGACGGTCTTACCAGCCCATGGAGGAGAAAGAAAGCTGGATGCCATCAGTCCTATTTTATAACAGATTATGATCCAACCATTGAATATTCCTACACAAAGCAGTGTGTGATAGATGACAGAGCAGCCCGGCTGGATATTCCAGATACAGCAGGACAAGAAGAATTTGGGGCTATGAGAGAACAGTACATGAGGACTGGCCCAGGTTTCCTGTTGGTCTTTTCAGTCACAGATAGAGGCAGTTTTGAAGAAATCTATAAGTTTCAAAGACAGATTATCAGAGTAAAAGATCATGATGCGTTTCCAATGATTTTAATTGGTAATAAAGCAGACCCAGATCATCAAAGACAGGCAACACAGAAAGAAGGATAGCAGTTAGCACGACAACTTAAAGGAACCTACATGGATGCTTCTGCAAAGGTTAGGATGAACGTAGATCAGGCCTTCCATGAACTCGTCTGGGTTATAAGGAAATTTCAAGAGCAGGAATGTCCTCCTTCTCCAGAACGAACGTGGAAAGACAAAGATAAGAAAGGCTGCCACTGTGTCATTTTCTAAGAATCCCATTAGTTTTAGCTACCCACTGCCAGGAAAAGCCCTCATCTTCTCTCCTTACAGTTTACATTATGTTGGTACCTTTCTAGCCTTAGACAAGCCAGTTGTACAGATGATCACCATGTTTGCCTTAGACCAAGAAAAGCTGGCTAATCCTTTCTAAGAAGCTAATATCATGGTCATTTCAAGACAAGTTGAAAAGAAACACTGAGGCTGCTTTTAAGATGATCTGATTTCTTTAAAATACAGATCTATATACACAGACACATTCTTTTTTTAAGGGCTTACATTTTAATCGGGATGAATCAGTTTAAAAAATTTTTTTAAAAAAAAAAGAAAACAAAAGTCATCACAACTGGGCTAATAAGCAGCATCACAATAAATGAGAAAAGATTGAAGTTGTCAAAGATTTCATTTTCGTTGGATCCACAATTAACACTCATGGAAGCTGTTGTTGTAATGTGCCATTAAGTTGGCCCCAGCTCATAGTGACCCCTCCCTGGGTTTCTGAGGCAGTATCACTACAGAAGTAGATTGCCCCATCTTCCTTCCGAGGAGTGACTGGTGGGTTTGAACCGCCAGCCTTCTGGTTAGCAGTCAAGTGCCTTAGGCACTATGCTACCAGAGCAGTCAAGAAATCAGATGCAATAATGCACCAGGAAAATCGACTGCAAAAGCCCTCTTTAAAGTGCTGCACAGCAAAGATGTCTCTTTGAAGACTAAAGGTGTGCCTAACTCAAGCCATGGTATTTTCAATTGCCTCATATGCATGTGAAAGCTGGACAATGAACATGGAAGACCAAAGAAGAGTTGATGCCTTTAAATTACAGTGTTGGCAAAGAATACTGAAAATGCCATGGACTGCCCAGAAGAGTGAACAAATTTTTCCTGGAAAAAGTGCAGCCAAATGCTCCTTGGAAGCAAGAATGGCCAGACTTCATCTCACCTACTTTGGTCATGTTGTCAGAAGGGACTATTGCCTGGAGAAGGATATCATCAGTAAAGTGGAGGGTCAATGAAAAAGGGGAAGGCCTTCAACCAGATGGAATGACACAGTGGCTGCAATGATAGGCTCAAGTATAGCAAGGATTGGGGAGATGGCATATGACTAGATAGTGCTTCATTCTGTTGTACATAGGATGCCTGTAGGTAGGAATCCACTTAACGACACCTAACAACAACAACAACAACATACAATGATCACTAGAACTCATTGAATTAGCAGGGTTGTAGAATGAAATATTAAAAAGGTTTTTTTAGTTATATTTTTATATATCAGCAACAAATAAGTGAAAAATAAAAGTTTATAAATCAATTCTATTTTTATTGGTGCTAAAGAAAAACAAAATGCTTAGGAATGAATTTAGCAAAAGAAGCTTAGTACTGTACCCTGGAAAGTACAAAAGATTATGGAAATAAATTAAAGAAAGCCTATATAAATGTACAGCAATGCAATGTTCTTGGGTGGAAACACTCAAAATTACTCAGATGTCAATTTTTCCAAGTTGGTCTATAGATTAAACATTGTTATTGTTGTTGTTGTTGTGTGCCGTCAAGTCAAACCCAACTCATAGTGACCCCTCCTTGGGTTTCTGAGGCAGTATCACTACGGAAGTAGGATTGCCCAACCTTCCTTCCA
>NW_006921771.1:5974977-5984060 GCF_000298275.1 Orycteropus afer afer
TATTGTCAAAAATATAAAAGCTAAACTATAATACTCCTAGTATTATTTATAGTATAATCGTCCTAGGCACCACTTGTCTGTCAGTTTGTTGTACTGTGGTGGCTTGCGAGGCCAGAGGTTATGCCATTGGTGTTTCAAATCCAAGCAGGGTCACCAATAGTGGACAAGTTCCAGCAAAACTTCCAGACGAAGACAGACTGGGAAGAAGGAAGAGGCCATCTGCTTCTGAAAAAAAACTGGCCACTGAAGACCTTATGAATAGCAGTGAAACACTGTCTAATAAATTTCTGGGAAACTTTATGAAACATTGTCTGATACAGTGCCTAAAGATGAGCTACTCAGGTTGGAGAACCAAAACAAAACAAAACTCACTGCTGTCAAGTCAGATCTGATTCACAGTGACCCCTACTGGTGTTTCTGAGGTGGTATCACTACGGATACCTCAAATTATTAAAAATCTTCCTCGGAAGGAAGATTGGACAATCTACTTACATAGTGTTGAAAGGCACTCAAAATATGTCTGGGAAAAAGCTGCCTCTCCAAAGTAGAGTCACCCTTAATGAAGTGGATGGTGTAAAACTCTTGGGACTTCATTTGAAGATGGAGTGCAACTCAAAATGGAAAAAAACAGATGCAAACATACATTAATAATTGGAACATAGAATGTATGAAGCATGAACCTAGGAAAATTGGAAGTTGTCAAAAATGAAATTGAACACAAGGAGATCGATATCCTAGGTATTAGTGAACTGAAATGGACTGGTATTGGCCATTTTGAATCAGACAATCATATGGTCTACACTGCTGGAAATGAGAAATTGAAGAGAAATGGCACTGTATGGGTCAAAATGAACATCTCAAGATATCTCCTGAAGTACAACGTTATGATAGAATAATCTCCATAAACCTACAAAGAAGACTAGTTAATATTACTATAGTTCAAAGTTACACATCAATTACTAAAGCCAAATATGAAGAAATTAAAGATTTTTACCAACTTCTGCAGTCTGAAAGTGACTAAACATGCCATCAAGGTGTATTGATAATTATTGGTGATTGGAATGCAAAAGTGAGAAACAAGGAAAAATCTATAGCTGGAAAATACAGCCTTAGTGATAGAAATGACACCAGATGATAGAATTTTGCAAGACCAGTGACTTATTCATACCAAATACCTTTTTTCAACAACATAAATGGCAGCTATACACATGGACCTAGACAGATGGGATACCCAGAGATCATTTTCTAAAATTATTTTTTTCATCTTCCTCCTCCCTTTTTCTATTCCTTTTTCTTGTTCTCTATTTTTTTCTTTCTTTTGGTTCTTCCTGTGAATCGAATCACAACAAAGGAAATAATTATTGTTGTTGTTGTTAGGTGCCGATGAGTCACATCAGTGACCTCATGCACAGCAGAACTAAATACCACCTGATCCCATGCCAGCTCCACAATCCTTGCTATATTTCAGCCCATTGTCGCAGCCACCGTGTCAATTCATCTCGTTGAAGGCCTTCCCCTCTTTCGTCAACCCTCCACCTTACCAAGTATAACATCCTTCTCCAAGGAATGGTCCCCTCTGACAACATGACCAAAGTAGGTGAGACAAAGTCTGGCCATCCTCGCTTCCAAGAAGCATCTTGGCTGCACTTTCTCCAGGACAGATCTCTTAGTTCTTTTGGCAGTCCATGGTACCTTCAACATTCTTCACCAGCACCACAACTCAAAAGCATCAATCTTCTTCGGTCTTACTTATTCATTGTCCAGCTCTCACATGCATGCAAGGAGATTGGAAATTATCATGGCCTGTGTCAGGCACACCTTAGTCCCCAGGGAGACATCCTTGCTCCTCAGCACTTGAAAGAGTTCCTTCGCAGCTGACCTGTCCAGTGCTACACATCATTTAATGTCCTGACTGGTGCTTCCATTAGCCTGAATTGTGGAACCAAGCAACATGAATTCTTTGACAACCTCAATCTTTTCTCCATTTATTGTGATGCTGCCTATTGGTCCAGTTGTGAGGATTTTTGTCTTCTTTATATGGAGATGTTATCCATACTACAGACTGTGTTCCTCAGTCTTCATCAGTAAGTGCCTCAAGTCATCCTCACTTTCAGCAAGCAAAGTTGTATCATCAGTGTATCTCAGGTTGTTAATGATTCTTCCTCCAATCCTGATGCTGTGTTTTTCTTCATAGAGTCCAGCTTCTCGGATTATTTGCTCATCATATAGATTGAATAAGTATGGGGAAATGATACAACCCTGATGCACTCCCTTCCTGATTTTAAACCATGCAGTGTCCACTTGTTCAGTTCAAATGACAGCCTCCTGATCAAGGTACAGGTTCCTCATGAATACAATCAAGTGCTCAGGGATTCCTATTCTTCTCAATGTTATCCATAATTTGTCATGATCCACACAATCAAATGCCTTTGCATAGTCAATAAAGCACAAGTAAACATCTTTCTGGTATTCTTTGCCTTGAGCCACGATTCATCTGACAGCAGCTATGATATCCCTTGTTCCATGTCTTCTTCTGAATCCAGCTTGCACCTCTGGAAGTTCTCTGTCAATATACTGCTGCAACTGTTTTTTAATTATTTTCAGTAAGATCTTACTTGGGTGCAATATTAATGATATTATTCAATAAATTCCACATTCTGTGGGATCACCTTTCTTTGGAATGGGTACAAATATGAATCTCTTTCAGGCAGTTGGCCAGATAGCTGGCTTTCAAATCTCTTGGCATAACCGAGTGAGTGCCTCCAATGGGGCATCCGTTTGTTGAAATATCTCAATGGGTATTCCATCAAATCCTCAATGGGCATTCCGTCAATTCCTGGAATCTTGTTCTTCACTAATTCCTTCATTGCAGCTTTGACTTCCTCCTTCAGTACCATTGGTTCTAGATCATATGCCACCTCCTGAAATGCATGAAGATCGACCAGTTCTTTTTGGTACAGTGACTCTGTGTATTCCTGCCATCTTCTTTTGATGTTCCCTGCATCATTCAATTTTTCACCCATAGAATCTTTCAATATTGCAACTTGAGGATTCACTTTTTTCCTCAATTCTTTCAGCTTGAGAAATGCTGAGTGTGTTCCTCCTTTTTGGTTTTCTAACTCCAGGTCTTTGCACATTTCATTATAGTAATTGGCTTTGTCTTCTCGAGATGCTCTTTGAAATCTTCAGTTCAATTCTTTTATATTGTCATTTCTTCCATTTGCTTTAGCTACTCTTCACTCAAGGGCAAGTTTCAGTCTCTCCTGTCATCCATTTTGGTCTTCTCTTCTTTTGTTGTTTTTTTAGTGACCTCTTGCTTTCTTCATGGATGATACTCTTGATGTCATCTCACAATTCTTCTGGTTTCCGATCATTGGTGTTCAATACATCAAATCTATTCTGTAGATGATCTTTAAATTCAGGAGTGATATATTCTAGATCATATTTTGGCTCTCATGGACTTATTTTAATTGTCTTTAGCTTCAAGTTGAACTTGTATATGAGCAGTTGATGGTCTGTTCCACAATCAGCTCCTGGCCTGGTTTTGGCTGAAGCTTTTCCATCACCTCTTGCCACAGATGTAGTCAATCTGATTCCTCTGTGTTCTATCTGGTGAAGTCCACATGTACAGCTGCCATTTGTGTTGTTGAAAAAAGGTGTTTGCAATGAACAAGTTGTTGGTCTTGCAAAATTCTACCATGCGAGTTCCAGCATAAAGATTTATATCCTAGGCATTAGTGATCTGAAATGGACTGGTTTTGGCCATTTTGAATCAAACAACCATATGATCTACTATGCCAGGAACAACAGTTTAAAGAGGAATGGCGTGGCATTCATCATCACAAAGGATGTTTCAAGATCTGTCCTGAAATACAATTCTGTCAGTGATAGGATAATATCCATATGCCTACAAGGAAGACCCATTAATACAACTATTATTTAAATTTATGCACCAACCACCAAAGCCAAATAAGAGGAAATTGAAGATTTTTATCAACTTCTGCAGTCTGAAATTGACCGAACATGCAATCAGGATGTGTTAATTATCACTGGTAACTGGAATGCAAAAGTTGGAAACGAAGATTACTGGTAGTTGGAAAATTTGGCCTTGGTGACAGAAGGAAATAATAATATGATTTATTGAAAAAATGACCTCAGCACAGAAAATAATATGGAGGAAAGAAATCAGTAACACCATGAAAAAACACATAACAAAATGACTTCAGTAAGTTCATACTTGTTCATAATTACAAAGAATGGCAATGGATTAAATGCACCATTCAAGAGATGGAGAGTTGCAGACTGGATAAAAAAAAACATGACCCATCAATATGCTGTCTACAAGAAACACATCTTAGACACAAAGACAAAAATAGACTAAAAATCAAAGGTTGGGAAAAGACAAACCAGGCAAATGGTGACCAAAAACAAAAGGACAGAAGTGGCAATATTATTTTTTTATAAAATTGACTTTAAGACAAAAATGACCCTAAGACACAAGGAAGGACATTATGTAATGAGTAAAGGATCACTTGAACAAGAGGACATACTATAATAAATATCTATGTACCAAATGAAAGAGCAACAAAATGCACAAATAAGACTTTAACAGAATTGAAAAGACAAATAGATGACACCACAGTAAGAGTAGGCTATTTTAGTATATCACTTTCAATAAGAGAACTGGAAAGAAACTAAACAAAAATGCAAAAGAACTAAACAATACAATCAACCAACTTGACCTTATAGACATCTACAGAGCATTTCACCCCAAAACACCAAAATATGCATTCTTTTCCAGCACACACGGAACACTCTCCAGGATAGATCATGTTAGACCACAAAGCAAGACTCAATAAATTTTAAAACATTGAGATACTGCAAACCATCTTCTTAGATCACAATGCTATAAAATTAGAAATCAACACTAGGAAGACCCACAGAAAAAATAGCAAATGCATGAAAACTGAATAACACTCTCCTCAGAAACCCAAGGAGGGGTCGTTATGAGTTGGATCTGACTTGACAGCAGTGAGTTTGGTTTTGTTGTTGTTGTTTTGTTTTTAAAAATGACTGGGTAGTAGAAGAAATTAAATGTGAAATTTAAAAATTCCTTGAATCAAACAAGAATGAAAACATAGCATATCAAAATCTTAGGGGCACAGCAAAAGCAGTGATCAGAGGGCAATTGGTAACAATAGATGTACATATCAAAAAAGAAGAAAGAGCCAAAATCAACACCCTTATCCAAATTCTCCAACAATTAGGAAAAGAGAAGCAAAAAAGGTTAAAGTCACCAGAAGAAAAGAAATAGTAAAGGTTCAAGCAGAAATAAATGAAACAGAAAATAGAAAGACAATGGAAAAAAATAAACAAGACTAGAGGTTAGTTTTTTTTTTTTTTAATATTAATAAAATCAACAAACCACTGGCAAACTTAACAAAGAAGATGCAAATAACACAAATAAGAAATGAAAGGGATGATGTCACAAAAGAACCAACAGAAATAAAAAGAATAATATCAGGATACTTTGAAGAACTGTACTACAACATATTTGAAAATCTAGAAGAAATAGATAAATTTCTAGAAACACACAACTTACATAAACCAACACAGACTGAAGTAGAAAATTTGAACAGACCCATAACAAAAGAAGAAATTGAACAGGTCATAAAAAAAATTACCAACAAAAATGTCCTGGCCCAGATGGTTCCACTAGAGAATTCTACCACTCATTCAAAGAGCTGACACCAACCCTACTCAAACTATTCGAGAACAGAAAAGGATAAAATCTTCTCAAATTCATTTTATGAAGCAAGCATAACCCTGATACCAAAACTAGGCAAAGACACCACTAGAAAGGAAGACTACATACCAAAATCCCTCATTAATATAGATTAAAAAATCTTCAACAAAATCCTAGCCAAGAGACTCTAACAATATATCAAAAAAAAATAATACCTCATGACCAAGTGGGATTCATTCCAGGTATGCAAGGATGGTTCAACATTAAAAAGATAATCAATGTAATCCATCACATAAGTAAAATAAAGGAAAGGAACCAAATGATCATATCAATAGATGCATAAAAGGCATTTGATAAAATCCAACACCCATTCCTGATTAAAAACTCTCAGCAAAATAGAAATAGAAGGGACATTCCTCAACATAATAAAGAGCATATATGCAAAAACAACAGCCAACATTATTCTCAATGGAGAGAGACTGAAACCATTCTGCTTGTGAACAGGAACCAGACAAGGATGCCCTCTATCACCACTTCTATTCAACATTGTATAGAAGTCCTAGCTAGGACAATAAGGCAAGAAAGGGAAATCAAACATAAGCAGATTGGTAAGGAAGAAGTACAACTACCTCTATTTGCAGATGATATGATCCTATAGAAAACCCAAGAGAATCAGCAAGAAAATTACTGGAACTTATTGAAAGATTTAGCATAGTGCCAGGATACAAGATCAATGTACAAAAATCAGTTGGATTTCTCTACACAAGCAAAGAGGTCTCTTAAAAGGAAATGACTAAATCAATACAATTTACAATAGCTACCAAAAAGATAAAATACTTGGGAATAAATTTTACCAGGGGCACAAAAGACCTTTACAAAGAAAACTTCAAAACATTATTTCAAGAAACTATAATAGATCCACAGAAATGGAACAACATACCATGCTCATGGATAGGAAGATCAAGGATTATGAAAATGTCAATACTACCCATAATCTCTGGTAGCATAGTGCCTAAGGCACTTGACTGCTAACCAGAAGGCTAGCGGTTCAAACCCACCAGCCACTCCACGGAAGGAAGGTTGGGCAATCCTACTTCCGTAGTGATACTGCCTCAGAAACTCAAGGAGGGGTTGCTATGAGTCGGGGCCGACTCGACGGCAAACAACAACAACAACAACAACCCACAATCTATGCATTCAATGCAATTCTGATACCTATTCCATCAACATTCTTTAAAGACATGGAAAAACCAATCACTAATGTTATATGCTCAGAAGGAAGATGGAGCAATCTACTTCCGTAGTGACACTGCCTCAGAAACCCAAGGAGGGGTCGCTATGAGTTGGGTCTGACTTGACGGCACATAATAGCAACAACAACAACAATGTTATATGGAAAAGAAAAAGACTTTAGATTACCATAGCACTACTGAAGAAAAACAAACTAGGAGGTCTTACACTGGCAGACCTCAAAATCCACTACACAGCCACAGTTGTCAAAACAGCCTGGTGTTGGTACAATGACAGACAAACAGACCAGTGGAACAGAATTAAGAACCCAGAAATAGATCCATCCACCTATTGTAAGCTGGTCTTTGACAAAGGGCTGAAATCAGTTGAATGGGGAAGAGATAGCTTCTTTCACAAATGGTGCTGGCAAAACTGGATATAAATTCACAGAAAAATGAAACAAGATCAATGTTCTGGTTACTTAGTGCAGCTCTGACAAGAATATACCACAAATGGGATGTTCTTAACAAACAGAAGTTTATTCTTCTACAGTTCAGGAGGCTTGAAGTCCGAGTTCAAAGTGCCAGTCTCTAGGGGCTGGGTGAGAGCCCCTCAACCTTGGACTTCAGCTCTGCCTCTTGCTCCTGGCCCACTGAAGCTAGAGGCATCTCTTCAGTCAGGCAGCTACTGTCTGCTGAGGCTAACAAGCCCAAGGTTGACAAGTAAAAAGGCACAGTCCTGATGTTACCAAACCACATGGCAGACCATTAACTCAAGCCCATTTAAAGTCCCAAGGTCAGCTGAACATGGAAGGCTGCTGAACAATAACATGGCTACATGGAGGGTTCAAGCACCCATAAACTAGAGACTATCCCCAAGGTTTCTCCTTATATACAGGAAGCAGACCACATTCCAAAGGCAGCTACTCAGCTGCTTGTGGTAGATCTCACCATGGAGTTAATTGCCATTCTCATCATGGGGAATAACTACCACCAGCTGCCCAGCCACTCAACCAGGCCCAGACAAGTTAACATACAAATTTAACTACCACAATCAATACCTCACACCATACACAAAAACTAACTCTAGAAGGATCAAAGACTTAAATGTGAAACCTAAAACTACAAAATTCATCAAAGAAAAAAGGGGCAAAGTTAAGGGCCCTAATTTATGACATAAATAGACTAGCAAACATAACCCAAGATGCACAAAGAGCAGAAGATAAACTACATGATTGGGACCTTCTAAAAGTTAAATTCTAATGTGCATCAAAAGACTTCTCCAAGAGCAAAAAAAAAAAAAACCTACAGAATGGGAGAAAACATTTGGCAATAACATATCAGACAAAAGACTTATCTCTAAAATTTATAGAAAACTCCAACACTTCAACATCAAAAAGACATTCCAATTAAAAAATGGGCAGAAGTCATGAATAGATACTTCACCAAAGAAGATATTCAGGCAGCCAACAAACATATGAAGAAATGTTCACAATCATTAGCCATTAGAGATGCAAACCAAAACAACAATGAGATAACCATCTCACACAAGCATTAATAGAAAAGTTCCACAAGACAGAAAATAACAAATGCTGGCAAGGATGTGGAGAGATTGGGACTCTCATACACTGCTGGTGGGACTGTAAAATGATAATACTACTGTGGAAAGCAGTATGGTAATTCCTCAAAAAGTTGGAAATAGAAACACCATTTGACTCAGCAATCCCATTACTAGGAATATATCTTAAAGAAGTAACGGGCAGGACGTGAATAGATATATGCACGCCCATGCTCATCGCAGCACTATTCACAATAGCAAAGAGATGGAAACAACCTAAGTGCCCTTCAACCAAAGAATGGATAACAAACTATGGTACATACACATAATG
This sequence comes from Orycteropus afer afer, assembly GCF_000298275.1. Taxonomy (NCBI): domain Eukaryota; kingdom Metazoa; phylum Chordata; class Mammalia; order Tubulidentata; family Orycteropodidae; genus Orycteropus; species Orycteropus afer. Next base: position 5,983,842 of record NW_006921771.1, read on the forward strand.
GAATACTATGCAACCCTAAAGAATAATGTAGCATCTGCAAAAAAAGCAATGCATAATATTGATGATCTTGGAGAACATTATGCTGAGTGAAATAAGTCAATCACAGAAGGACAAATATTACATTAATCTGCTATTATAAAAAGTCAAGGAAAGGTTTATACATAGAGGTAATCTTTCTTAGCTGGTTACCAAGGATGGGAAGGGAAAGGAGGGAAAATT